>NW_006399778.1:5118213-5119837 GCF_000299155.1 Elephantulus edwardii | reverse complement strand
CTAAGGTTGTTTCCAACTCCTTGCTATTGTGAACAAAGCTGCAATAAACATGGGTGTGCATATATCTGCTTGGATGTCAGTTATGGTCTCTTTGAGGTATATTCCCAGTAGTGGAATTGCTGGGTCAAATTTGCAACTTTTTGAGAAAGCGCCATACTGCCTTCCACAGTGATTGCACCATTTTACACTCCCACCAACAGTGAATAAGGGTTCCAGTTCCTCCACAACCTCACCAGTATTTGTTGCTTGACCACTTCTTGTGGTGGTTGTTGTTGTTGTTAGGTGCTGTTGAGTCGTAGACAACTCATAGAGACTCTATGAATGAAAGGCCTGAACACTTGCAGAACTTTCATGGTTTCTCCAAGTTCATAGGGTTTCCAGAGGCAAGCTACTTCCGGAGTGGATGCCACTCCTGCTTCCAAGCTTGTTTTATTCGAGGATCTCCACCAAACACTGTCCACCAGAAGTAACCATTATTACATTTGACACGTCACTGTCACAGTGTTTAAAATTATAGCAACCACGAGTTACCTCTGTACAGGAAATGGACAGACAGTGCTATGCCACTTAGAAGAATGTTTGACCAAAAATAACTAAAACAAGGCCTGAGGGTCACAGATTAAAATCACCCACCTTTGGCTTGGTAGCATAACTTTCTATCCACTAGGCCAAAAGAGCTCTCTCCTTGTTGTTGTTGTTGTTAAGTGCCATCAAGTTGTAGACAACTCATAGCGACTCTATGAACAAAAGACCTGAAAATTTGTATAACTTTCATCGTTTTTCCAAGTTCATAGAGTTTCCAGAGGATGTGTTAATGCAATACCACTTAGTATTTCAAAATCAGGAAACGTACTTTTAATTGTTTAAACAAAATCCACAGAATTAAAAACAAAATCAGAAGCCATCAGAGTTAGACTAATAGACAATGAACCATTTTCGATTTAATACTTGATTTACCAGTTGGAGGCAAGGATTCTGAGGCTTCATCTGACATACTTTGGACATGTTGTAAGGAGGGAGAGGTCCTTGGAGAGGCACATCATGCTTGGTAAGGTGGCGGGACCGCGCAGGAGAGAAAGACCCTCTATGAGGTGGATTGATTCAGTAACTGAGGTAATCGGGATGGGTGTGTCAGAGGCAGTGAGATTGGCACAGCATAGAGCAGGGTTTAGGGCTGTTGTACATAGGGTCACTATGAGTCGCAAGTGACTGGACGGCACATAACAACAACAACAACATCCAGTAGGGGATGCTGAAAGTGATTTCTGAGTCTCATCCTGAACCGTGTACTGTATTGGGAAGGTTTGTTTGCATAGGTATGCGACGGGCCCAGGGTGGGTACAACCAGGACCAGAATAGCAAGTGAACGTCTACCACAGTTTCTGTAGCTTTCACTTTTTTTTTTTCTTTGTCAGTTAAAAGTGAACAGTGAGATTTAAGGTCTCATCTTCACATATATACAAGGTATGCTGAGAAGGCATATTTGCTTATAAACATAGAAAAATACTTATTAACTGGTTTGATAAGAAAATAATGTATAAAAGAAGATTAATCAGAACTGGCTTTGACAAGCACTGTGGCATTTGGACAAGAACAAACTGGGAGGAGGGTAGAGAGAATAGTG
>NW_006399778.1:5082213-5117098 GCF_000299155.1 Elephantulus edwardii | reverse complement strand
ATTTTGAATAATATTTCATGAGTTCCTTGTCTTTCAATGCAACGTAGTATTCCATTTTGTGAATATACCATAGTTTCTCCATCTATTCGTTTGCTGATGGGCACTTAGGTTGTTTCTAACTCCTTGCTATTGTGAACAAAGCCACAATAAACATGGGTGTGCATCCAAAGGGATCTCTTAAAACCTAAACAGCTCCTGTCACTCCAGCTTTAATCCTTCAATGGCTTCCCATTACTCCTAGGACAAATCCAAACCCCCCTGCTGGGAGAACACTATCACCCTCTCCATGCTTGCTCATCAGGCTCCCTCTATCACACAGGCCTTTGTGCAGACCCTCCTATCAATCATGCTGTCTCATGCTGGGCCTTTGCACATGCTGTTCCCTCTGCCCTGAATGTTCTTCCCCCTTCACCTGGACTAGCTCACTCCTCCATGTCCTTCAGAACTTACTCTAGTGTCACTTCCACATGGAAGCCTTCGAGGATTTCCCTGATAGAGGTTTTCCATAGCTCAGTATTCCTCTCACCACTGTAACGCTGAGGAAGCAATTTGACATTTGCTGATGTAATAGTTTGATTAATCTTTCTCCCCATTAGCTTGAGATCTGCATGCCATCAAAGGCCTGTCTATTTTTGCATCGCAGCCTGGCACAAACACTAGCAGCTGACATTTATTAAGCCTATGTTGTGTGCCAGAAGTGTGCTAAGTGTTCTCCATGATTATCCCACTTAATCCTCTTGACAGCCCTACAAGGGGTTGTTGTTGTTGTTAGGTGCTGTCATGGGTTGAATTGTAACCCCCCCAAAAAAATAAACGTCAACTTGTCTAGGCCATGTTTCTCAATGGTTTGCCAGTTACATAGTGACATAATGTGTCAAGTAGGTAATGCTATTCTATGATCTGAGCAGAGAGGGGAACATACTCTCACCAAGAAAAGAAGATCCAGGAGAGGAGCGCATCCTTCACATCAGGTGCCTGCACTGAGACTCTCTAAGATCCAATGTAATATTGATGCCAAGACACATGGAAGTCTCCAAGGCAAGAGAGGCCTACAAAAGTGAGACAAGGAGCTTTGCCTTAAATTGTGAGACATTCAAGACATTCAAGGGTCTTTCCCTAGAGTTGGTATCATGAATTTAAACTTCTGGCCTCCAAAACTTAAAGAGAATACAGTTCTATTAAAGCCATCCACGTGTGGTATAGCAGCACCAGATAACAAGAGAGGTGCCATGGAGTCAGTTTCTACTCACAGCGACCCTCTGACTGACAGAGCAAAGTGTTTCCCAGTTTCTACACCATCCTCAAGTCATTGCCATGCTTGAGGTGACTATTGCACCCACAATGTCAATTCATCTCCTCGAGCTTCTTCCTCTTTTTTTGTTGAACCTCTGCTTTACCAGGAAGAAAGTGCTCCTGATATCAAGTCCAAAACAAGCAAGGCAAAAATCTTGCCATCAACACCTCTAAGAAGTATTCAGACGGTACTTCCTTCAAGGCAGATCTATTCATCTTTCCTTCAGTCCATGATATATGTATTCTGTATTCATCATCCACGCCACAGTTCAAATGTATCAGTTCTTTGTCTTCCTTATTCATTGTCCAGCTTTCACAAGCATATTAGGTTAGGCAATTGAGAAATTACTTGGATCAGGTGCACCTTAGTCCTCAAAACGATATCTTTGCTTTGTAACATTTTAAACAGGTCCTCTGCTATAGATTGGCCTGAATGCAATAACAAATATCATTTGGTTCATGAGTCTGCCTCCAATCCTGATGCCTTGTTCTAAAAATGGCATGGTAGGCAGTGTCTGACCTCCAACTTCACTCGTGTGGAAGAGGACCAAGGTCAGTAGCAACAGTCCAAGGCTGATTCCTAGGAGGTCAGACATACCTCCACCCTCCAACCTTCATGTCAGGGATTTATCCTTTCTCCAAACTTATCCAATTTTTATGCAGAGCAAATCATTCAAGCTGATTTTTTTTTTAAAAAAAAACAACCTATACAGTTTATTTGCAAAATTCAAATACATTGGTTTTCAGACCAGAGTCTTCCAATTTCCCTCACCCCTCCACCCATCAAATTGTACAACACTATGATTGATGCCCGCCCCCAAGCCCCCTCACACACACACATCCTCATCCCTCTGCTTCCACCACCCTCTGCCTTGGAGCCTCAAAGTCATTCTATAATAATGGCTTTATACAATACTTGTCCTTGTGGGACTGAGCCAGTTCACTCAGCCTAATGCTCTCCAGTCCCTCCCAAGTTGGGTAATAATTTACAAAACCATTGTTCCTGTGTGCTGTGTATGACTCCATTCCATTGTGGTTGGATATCTGAACTGTTTCCATGTTCCTGTGATGGAAATTAACACTGCTATGAACATTGGTGTACAAGTCTCCATTTGTGTCTCTGTTCTCATTTTCTCGGGGTATATTCCAAACAGTGGAATAGCTGGGTCAAATGGAATTTCTATGTTCTGCTTTTAAAGGAAGTGCCAAACTGCCTTCCTGAGAAATCTACTTTTTAAAATTTTTTTTATTATTAATTTCAATGAAAATTTACAGAGACTTTGGATTTCCATTCATTTATTATTGCATTTTTCTCCCCTCCCAACTCTCCTCCCCCCACCCACCCCCAGCACACCACCCTCTTGGAAAATCAAAAGAAAAATTCTTTCATTGTTTTACAAACCCTCCCCTCAGGTCCACTCCACTGTGCAGCCTTCACTCTGGACTCCTGTCATGACAAAAATACCTAATCACATATCCCTTTTAAACAGTTTTCTCCCTTATCTGTTTCACTGCAGTATACATTATTTAACCCATCTTTCTCAGTCTCCCCCCAACCCAGATGTCAGTTCTGTTTTACAACAATGGCACTATGCAGTATTTGTCCTTTTTGTGACTGAGATACTTCACTCAGCACAATGTCCTCCAGGGTTACCCGTTTTGAATATGAGTTACTTGTTTTTCAATGCTGCATAGTATTCCATTGTGTGAATATACCACAGCTTCTCTATCTATTCATTTGTTGATGGGCACTTAGGTTGTTTTCATCTCCTTGCTATTGTGAACAAAGTCATGATAAACATGGGGGTGCATATATCTGCTTGGATGTCAGTTATGGTCTCTTTAGGGTATATCCCCAGTAGTGGAATTGCGGGGTCAAATGGTATCTCTATTTGCAACTTTTTGAGAAATCGCCATACCGCCTTCCACAGTGGTTGCACCATTTTACATTTCCACCAACAGTGAGTAAGGGTTCCAGTTTCTCCACAACCTCACCAACATTTGTTGCTTGCTGTTCTGTTAAATTTTGCTATTCTGACTGGGATGAGATGATATCTTAGAGCTAGGGATTTTGAACATTTCTTTATGTGCTTGTTTACCATCTAAATGTCTTCTTTGGCAAAGTGTCTGTTCATATCCTGTGCCCATTTTTCAATTGGATTATTTACCTTTATCTTGTTGTGGTGCTCGAGTATTTTATAAATTCTAGATATAAGTCCCTTATCTGACATGTCATTACCAAATACTTTTTCCCAGAGAAGTTATTGGATGTTCATAGGGATTTGATTCTTACAAGGTCCCATTCATCTATTCATGAGATTTCCAAGTCAAGCTGAATTTTATGAAGAAGAATGTGGCATCAAGATCAGAGGAAGACTCATTACCAATCAGTGTTATAAAAATGACACAGCTTTGCTTGCTGAAAGTGAGGAGGACTTGAAGCTGAAAATCAAAAACTACAGCCATCAATATGTATTGCTTATCAACATCAAGAAGACAAAAATTCTCACCATTGAACCAATAAGAAACATGATAGATGGAGAAAAGATTAACATTGTCAGACAATTTCATCTTGCTTGGATCCACAATTAAGAGCCTTGGTACAAGCAGTCAGGAGATTTGAAGCATTGTACTGGAAGTTTGCTGATTGCTAGCAACAGTCACACAACTTACAGGCTGTGCTCATCCTCAAAGGATTTAATGGGAAAAGAAGTCCTAACTGGGGTTCAGAACAACTCAGGAGACCATTCTTTGATCAGCACAGTTTCTCAGTGGTACTCACAGGCAGCTTCTCTCTGGTCCTTGGCTGCTTGGCCTCTTGGCTTCTGCCCTGCTCAGGCAAGTGTCACAAAGCTGTTTTAGCCCTGCCAAATTCAAGTGTCCCTAAGCACACCTCTCTCCCAAATTCGTCCTGAATGAAGGTGCTTGGTTTTAGCTTTACAGGACAGCAAACCTGACTCCCCAAACAAGTGCCCACAGGCATCTGCACCCTACCAACCAGACTTCTGTACAAAAGCATGAGGGTTTTTTGCTCCACATAAGCAGGAAGCCATCTGCTCTGTGTCTTGTCAATCCTCCAGTTCTGCTACTTCTGTGTTGCTGAAACTCTGCCAGCCATTGCCATTCTCACCACTTCTTCAATGATGCAGTTCCGTCTCCTGGATCAAGGAGGTTCTGCATAGAGACCTTAGGCCCAAAGGACATGCTGCACTGTTACCTCTTCTTTCTTGATAGCAGTAAGATTTCCCTTTTCTGCCACTAGAATGTCTCATTTTAAGCCTACTGGGATGCCAAGACTGACCAATCCCCATGTTAGTGTTCCATACAGCTTATTTGCAGGAGTGCATTCTGACTCAGTGTCAGCAAGGATGTCATGTATCTTATTTCTATTATTAGCAAGCTACCCACTCTCCTTGGTGGGCCACAAGTCTGCCAGCTTTGCATTATCCCACTTAGTCATTCAGTGGGAGTTACAAAGACTACAACCCAAGAGGTTCTATTAAGTCATCCATTGGCCCACATACATTCTTCTTGACAGCCCGAAGAGGTAGATAATGCCATCATCTCCATTTTGCAGATGAGAAAAATGAGGCACAAAGGGTTTAAGAAACTTGGCAAAGTCCATTAATAAGTGATAGAACCTGCATTCAACTAAGACAGCATCGCAGTAGAGGCCCCAGACTTTACCACCACATCTGCTGCCATGGCCCAGGCTCCAAGAAACACAGGCACTGTGAAGAGTTTTGAAGTGAACAGAAACACACACACACACACACACACACACACACACACACACACACACACACTCTTTCTGTCTCTGAATAGATGAGCCAGGGTGAGGACAGATGTGGCTATGTGGTTTCTGGTTGGTGGGATTGTGGGTGTTTCTTTTCTTTTTTTCATTTAGTTCTATGAGCCAAGTTTTCTATGCAGAACAAATGTTTGCTGATGCTTTTTATAAAAAGCATCAAAATTTTACCATCTTAAAAGAAAATAATGAGATAAAATCAAGGTGCCCAAAGGAAAAAGAATGCTATTCTGTGCTATCTCACCCAAAGTCCAACCTTGAGAGGAAACGCAAAGAATTTTCCAGCCAGGAAAGGCTCATGGTGTGGAGGCAGGAATGTGGGAACTGGCTTCAAACACCCAGGGGCTGAATCTTGGCCCTTGCTCTGTGGCTTTCACTCATTCACTCAACCTCTTTGTCCAATGTCAGATTATCCAATAAACAAGGTAAACACGGCCTGGTGATCTGTAGTCAACATGTTCAGGTTCTCTGTCGCATCAAAGAATCTGCTCTAAGTATTTACTGGCATCCATCTCTCAACCCACAGCACTTCCTCCTGGATCAAAGTCTCTTTTCACATTTACAGTCTCTGATAGAGACAGGGTCCTAGCCAGCCAGGCTGGCCCAGGCTTAGCAGGGCTTACTTCCTAATCTGTAGTGAGCAGCTTCATCACATCAATGAAGCCTAGAGGGAAAGCATATAAATGACCCAGCACCTAGTAGCCAAGTTACCAGCGAGTTGATTCTGTTTCAAAGTGGCCCCATGTGCATCAGAAGAACCGGATCTCATTGGGTTCTCACTGGTTGATTTTCAGAAGCAGATCACCAGGCCTTTCTTCCAAGGTGCTTCTGAGTGAACTTGAATCTTCAGGCTTTCGGTTGGCAGTGGGCCCCACTAATCATTTGCAATACCCAGAGATTCCTGCAACACAATAGATGCTCAATACACAATGGGCTCTGGTGTGTCAGGAAGTGTGAAGATGGCACAGGATAGGACAGGGTTCAGATCTATCGTTCATAGGGTCACTATGAGTCATACTTGGCTGAACAGCACCTAACAACAACAACAACACTAGCTGTAGCACTGCCTTCAGGCACAGACAGAACCTGGCCATACGCGCCTCGTGAATCTCAAGACCCCACATTCATAAGCAGCTGCGTGCAGCGACTGATCCTCTGCAGGCCACATCCCCCAGCCTACTGTCCCAGATTCGCCCCCGCCTGCTGGGTCTCACTGCTTAGTTAAAGCTGGCCAAGGACTGGGCATCCTGGGATGACCCTGGGGCAAGCCGGGGTGGGAAGCCAAGGACACAGGCCACCCAGGCAGCTGTTTCCATGCCTGCAGGCACCCCATGGGAAGTGGGGGGCATGACTCCCCTCCTGCCACAGAAGGAGTCTTTTTTTTTTTCACCTAGGTACAAATGCCAAATGACTTCTGGAGGATCCGGTTTGGCGTCCAGGGACGAGACTGAGGCAAAGAAGACGAGAACAAGCCATTCTGCTGATAATGACACATTGCTGTAATATAATAAACATATATATAATACCTGGGGAGAGGGAGGCAGGTAGAGGGAGTGGCGAGGTAGTAAGCATAATATTATATGCTTGAAAATAGGTACTTTCTGCAGCAGCCTTGAATACCTCTGAGCTCCTAGGGAATTTCCAAAAAGATTGAAATTTGAGGAAATCAAAGTTTAATTAGCCACAGCCGCTATAATGCGTTCCAGGTGATGGCTTACATGGCTGTGTCTGCCCTCCAGGCCGCCTGACGCCTTCACCATCCATGAGGGCAAGTAAACAGTGGGGTGTCAGCAGTGGGAGCCCATCCCCATGGGTCAGCTGAGCTAGGAGAGAGGAAGGCAGAGGACCTGGTGTGAGTTGTTATGCTGCCAAACTACCAGCTGTTCCATGCAAGAAAGATGGGCAGTCTCCTCCCATGTGGTTTACAGCCTCTGGAAACCTGCTGGAGGGTGAACTGACAAGAGTTGTCCTGCTGACTCAAAGGCAGGCAGTTCAAATCCACCAGCTGCTCCATGGGAGAAATGAGCAATCAATCTCCTCCTATGAGATTTACAGCCTCTGAAAACCTGCTGGAGGATCAGGTATAAGTTGGTTCCAGCTCATTGCCACATAACATTATGTAACATATTGTTATGTGGCAATGAGCTGGAACCAACTTATACTATATATATATATTTGTTGTTGATTGCTGACAAGTCAAACACGACTCATAGCGACCCCATGAACTAAAAGCCTGAATCCCCTCTACAACCATTGACATTTATCAAAGTTCATAGAGCTTCTGGAGGTATGTTATTGAGGAAGTGGATGCCACTCCTGTTTCCAATATACATATTAATATAAATATTGTCTAGAGAACACTGGTGGCCTAGTAGCAAGAAGCTGTGCTACGATTGTGAAGGCATGCTGTTCGAATCTACCAGCTGCTCTGTTCAGTGACTTTCCTGGACAAGTCAGCATTCAGAAAGACTGGTAAGCTTTCAGGCATTGCAATCAGAAAGCATGAGTTTGCATCCTAGTCCTGCTTCTGTGCTCTCTGGGCATGGGAAAGGAATTTACCCTCCACCCTTCTGTCCATAATATGGAATTAGGAACAGTACTGGGTTAAATGAAGTTACATAGATGTAGCACAGAGCTGAGACAGCACAGGAGCCCCATTAGTTACCATGGTGTGTCTCTATTTCTCTAACATTGAAATGGGACATCAACTCTAGACATAGAAGAATTAATACTTTAGAACAATGTCCTTCAAAGAAGGGTCTGCTTAGATTCCCTAAGATGCTGATCAGGACCTCTGAGTACACTGGCATCAGGACCCAGCTCAGATGCTGAGGGGTGGAATTGATGAGTGTGAGCAAGTTCCATGGCATGGCACCTTTTTTCACCCTGGTCTGGGTCTATGCTAAGGCCATCTAAGCCATGCCGACAAACAGTTTGCACAGCCAAAAAACCACAGGTTAACCTGTCTCTGGAATTTGCTTTCAGCCAAGATCCGTCTGACATCAACAAAGATAGATCCTGTGTTCTAGATCCTCTTCTGAATTCAGCTTGAATTTGACAGTTCTCTAACAGTTCTATAACTGGTTTTGAGTTGTTTCATTTTAAGCAAAATTTTACTTACACATTATGTTAACAATGTTGTTGTTATTGTTAAGTGCCAGTCGAGTGTAGGTGACTCATATAGGTGACTCATAGCGACCCTACGAATGAAAGCCCTGGACACTTGTATAACTTTCATCCTTTTTCCAGTATAGTATTTATGAACTCTACATTCCATGGGATGACTTTTTTTTTTTTTTTGGAACGGACACAAGAACATCTCTTTTCTAGTTAGTTGACCTGGTAACTGTCTTCCAAATGTCTTGGCATAGACAATTGTTAGTTTAGTTATTTGCATTCAAAATCAGTCCAGCAAATCCTGAAAGAATATGTCAGAATTCTTTCGGGTCTGTGCTAGTTAAGACTCTTTCAACTGCAAGCAACCACAGGAACCAACTTAAACTTTCTTAGCCAAACAGGCAATTTCCTAACCTAATTTGCATGACTTTCTTAGGAATCTCAGCAGAAATGACTGGGTCTCAGAAGAGTCATAACAAAGAACTCCATCAAGATTTTGTTCTCACTAACTCTATTGGGGCTCACTGTTTTGAAGTAATAAATTCTTGGTAGCTTATTTATCAAAGAATCTGGTTGTCCAGAGTCAACCATTTTTAAATAATTTTTTTTCTATGCCTTTGTGGAAAATTGGGTATGTTTCTTAGCTTTGAAACTATATATTGCAGAGAACCTTTTCTAATAGATATTTTAACGAAAGTTTACAGAAAACTTAGATTTCTATTCATTCGTTGTTACATAATTTCTTCCTCCCTCTCCCCCCGCCGCCCAAGTCCACTTTGCTATGCACCTCTTATTCTGGACTACTGTTGTGCAAATAATACCTAATCATGTATTTCTTTTAGATAGTTCTTTCCCTCATCTGTTTCAATACAGTGTTCATTATTTATCCCCTCTTTTCTTAGTTTCCTCCAACCCTTATGTCAATCCTATTTTATATCAGTGGCATTATGTGGTATTTGTCCTTTTGT
Organism: Elephantulus edwardii; assembly: GCF_000299155.1. Lineage (NCBI taxonomy): Eukaryota > Metazoa > Chordata > Mammalia > Macroscelidea > Macroscelididae > Elephantulus > Elephantulus edwardii. The sequence continues at coordinate 5,107,912 of NW_006399778.1, read as the reverse complement.
AACTGAGATATTTCACTCAGCATCATGTCCTCCAGGGTCACACATTTTGTATAATATTTCATGAGTTCCTTGTTTTTCAATGCAGCATAGTATTCCATTGTATGAATACATCACAGCCTCTCTATCCATTCATTTGTTGATGAGCATGTGAGTTGCTTCCAACTCTTAGCTATTGTGAACAATGCAACAATAAACATGGGTGTCCATGTATCTGTTTGGGTGGCAGTTCTGGTTTCTTTAGGGTATGCTCCCAGCAGTTCAATTGCTGAGTCAAGTGGTATTTCTATTTCCAACTTTTTGAGAAAGCGCCATACTGCCTTCCAGTACACCATTTTACACTCCCACCAACAGTAATAAAATTTCAATTTCTCCACAACTTTGCCAGCATAAAACTTCCTTTTTAACATATTCATATTATTGATAACCTCTGAAACACTAAATGTGTTTCTAAAGATTTGAGAGGGAAACCTAGGGTTTTTTGACCTATCTACCATGTCTTTTCTGGCTGCACTGAGTGTGCCTACAATGAGAAATCTTCAGATGAGGAAAACAGTGCCTCGGCTGCGAGGCTTACTTCCCTTGGGGGAACATCATTTTCTGATGCATGGAAATCTCTCCACAAAGAACCTGCTGCCTGGCACTCTTTTTTTTTTTAATTGGTTTGCTTACAAATTTTGTATACAATGTGTTTCACACTCTTCTTCATTCATATATATTGACTTTTATACAATCATTCCCATGCAGTATGTTTTATAAAATTAATTACCCTTGGACCTTGCCCATCATTACCCTGTCATTTCACCCAAATCCTTCCCATTTCCTTCCCCCACACCCTCCCTCCACCCACCAATCTGCAACTCTGTAGTTTGGGTAGTTTAGTCCCTACAGGAACCCAATGAGGGAAGGGATGGGATGGGAGGAATGAGGTTGGGTAGCTGCCTTGCACTAAGTATTCAGTTTCAAATCCTCTGATGTCAAATACAACAACAGCAGGAAGAATTTTCAGTGACACAGGAGCCTCATAGCCCCATAATACATTGTGTGTGTTCTACCAGAGAGCTCTGGTGTGTAGCCCATAGGGAGTTTCGCGGCCAACAAAAATGCAGCACATTTCTAGCCATTCAAATCCAGCCACCGCTCTGGAGGCAAAAGATCCATCCACTTTTTCCATGCAAATTACAGCCTCTGAAAACCCAGTAAAGGGTCAGCTATGAGTTGGTTCTAATCTGATGGCAATGAAGTTGAGGGTTTGGTTTGTTTGGGTATTTTTATCAGTAAGAAGTCAAATTTGTAAGATCTGGTTGTCTGGTAACATGGTGGATAGGGAGTTACATTCCAAACCCAAAGCGAAGTTCAAATCCATCAGGCCTCCACAGAAGAAAGATGGGTAATCTTCCATGCAATTTACAGCTTTAGAAAAGCCTCTTGATGATCAACTGAGTCAGCTCTGGCTTGATGGCAATGATGGGGAATTTTTTCATGTTTTGAAGAAAAAGAACAATTTCTGAAAAATAAAAATGTAATGAGAACAAGCTAAGATGAAATGTAAGAGGACATGGACAGTTAAGGGAACATGCTGCTGTGGATGGTTTGGGGTTTATGTGTCTAGAAAGCTGGAGGACTCCCTTGAGGACAGGGCCCACGTCTTAAGCACTGAGTCCCTGCCCCGGCAAGTATGTGACTGGCACAATGAGATGCTTAATAAATGTGCACGCCATCAACGAGAGAGGAAGATGAAAGACAGGAATGCAGGAGCTGAGGAAGGGTTTTCTGTAGAATCTTTCTTGACCATTAAAAAAAAAAACCCCACCCCAAAACAATGAAGAAACGTCCTTGCTGTATGAGTAACAGGCTGGGCTCTGAAGTCAGAGATGGGGACAAGGGGCCAGGCAAGTGGCTAGGGAGGGAACCAGGGCCCCGTCCAGGACCTGAAGTCCAGGCTCTCCCTGTCCCATTCACACAAGAGCTGCTTCTGGGAACGTCCCTGCCTGTGGGGAGCTCAGCCCTGTGCTAGGCCCCAAGGAGAAAACGCATTTGTTTACTTGACCTGAATGACACATTCATTGATTTCTCCAGAGCAGTTCATTCATAAAGGCAAATTGAGACCCTCCTCTTGAGGATGCCAACAGCCTTTTAACAAGCTCCCCACGGGGGTGACTTCTGAAAATGAGTTGTTGATGAACCAGAAATGGAGTGTGCACGCCAGTCGGGGTCTGAGTGGCTGAGCATTAGGTGCCATCCGTGGCAGGGGCCTGGGCTGGCGTGGCAGGCAGGGCTGACCCCACACACGCCCACGGGCTCACGCTCAACTACTTCTGGACAAATATGGCAAAGGGGACTTGTCTCAATTTTCTGGACGATTGCCTCAATCTTCCACAGCATTTTGTTTAAGCTGCTGATGTGATGGGAAAAGTGGACTGAGGAATTTCTTAAATGAACACACTGTTTTTCTTTCTCTTTGGTCCCCACAATGTGTTCCTCTTTTGGTTCAATGCTGTTATTTCATAATTAAGCTAACAGAGGCCCAAAGAGGACAAGTGACCTCCCTGAGATCACAGGTGATTTTCATAGGGATTTACAGTTTACAAACAGGCCTGTTCAGTGCTTAATAGTACCATAAGCAATAGATACTGGCAGCCAGTTTTATAATAAAATTATTAGTCATTATTTTTAATCTTACCTTTTTCCTCTCAGCAGGCTATTTTTTGAAATGTTCTCTTTTGCTTCCTCAAAAGCCATTTGAGATATGCTGTATGTTTTCAGTTAAAACCCATCTTACATCAACAACAATATCTCTTATGCCATAGCATTTTCTGAATATTGTTTGAATTTCTGGACGTTCCCTGTGAATGCACTGTTCCTGTTGTTTTATAATAATCTTCAGCACTGGGCCAATTGGCAGCACCATGACAGCTGGAGAAGAGATTGAGGTTGTTAACAACTATGGCTTGCTCAGCTCCACAATCAACACTCTTGGCACCAGCAGTCAGAAAATCAAAAGACTAATTGCCCTGGGAAAATCTGCTGTCAGGGATCTCTCCAGAGTACAGAAAAGCATGTCTCAAGCGATGGTCTTCGCAACTACTTGCTATGTATCAGAGAAATGGACAATGACTTAGGATGACAGAAGAATCAATGCCTTCCAGTTGTGGTGCTGGAGAAGAGTCTTGAACATACCATGGACTGCCAAGAAAACAAATGAATCTGTCTTGGAGAGGATGAAACTAAGTTTCTACTTGGAAGCTAGGATTTTGAAGCTTCATCTCACATACTTTGGGCACGTGGCTGGGAGGGAAGAAGGATACCGTGCTTGGAAGGGTGGAGAGACAGGCAGGAGAGGAAGACCCCTGTGGCTGAGATGAGTTGATAGAGTAACTAGGGTAATGGAACTGTGTAATGGTAACTAAGTGTGTGGGAATCAGTGTGACTGGCCCAGGAAGGCTTCAGAGCTGCTGTATGTAGGGTCGCCATGAGTGGCAGGCAACTCAACAGCACATAATAACAACCATCAAGATTGTTCAAGATTGTACTTGTGTGTACTATTAATCATAAGGTTCAGTAACTTCCAGTTTGTTGGCTCGTTTATTTTTTTGCAACAGTCAATTGACTAAAAGAAGAGAATGCCAGAAAGATATTTATTTGTGTTTTACTGCCTATGCAAAAGCATTTGAATGTGTGGATCACAACAAAACTATGGATAACACAAGAAAAGTATGGATAGCACTGAGAGGAATGAGAATCCCAGAACACTTATTTGTGCTCATGAGAAACCAATACATAGACCAAGAAGCAGTTGTCTAAACAGAACAAAGGAGACACTGTTTAGTTAAAAGCAGGAAAGGTGTGTGTCAGGGTTGTATCCTCTCTCTATACCTATTAAATCTGTATTGAGCACATAATTTAAGAAATTGGACGGTACGAAGAAGAAAGTATCAGGATTGGAGGAAGACTCATCAACAACCTGTGTTATGCAGAGGGCAAAACTTTACTTGCAGACTTGAAACAGAGAAGATCAAAGACTATACCCTTCAATATGGATTAAATCTCAATATTAATAAAACAAAAATCTCCACCACTGGGCCAATAAGCAACATCATAATAGGTAGAGAAAAGACTGAAGCTGTCATCGGCTTCATTTTATTTGGATCAACAATCAACAGTCTTCACAACAGCAGTCAAGAAATCAGATGTGTTGCATTGGGAAAAATCTGCTGTCAAGGACTTCTCCAAAATGTTAAAGAGCAATGATGTCAGTTTAAAGTGTATCTGATCCAAGTAATGGTTTTTCAATTGCTTCCTATGCATCTGAAAGTTGAACAGCGAATAAGGATGACAGAAGAAGAATCGATGCTTTTGAATTGTGGTATTGGAGAAGAATACTGACTATCCCACATACTGCCAAAAAAATCAAGCAGGTCTCTGTCTTGGAAGGAATGGGAGCAGAGTGCTCCCTAGAGGCAAGGATGGTAAAACTCTATCTCAAATACTTTGTGCATTCTGGCAGGTAGAAATTGGAAAAAAGACATGCTGGAAAGGTAGAGAGTCGAAGAAAGAGAAGACCTTTAGCAAGACAGATTGACACAGTGTCTGTAGCCATGGGCTTGAGCATGTCAGAGATGATGAGGATGGCACAGGAGAGGGTAAGGTTTAGATCTGTGGTTTACAGGGTCACTATGACTTATAGTCAACTCAGTGGCCACTAACCACAAAAACAAAAAGAAGTCTGATAGAAGGGAGCTCTGATAGCATAGTCTGTAGGCAGCTGTGCTTAGACTAACACAAAGGCACATCTCTCTGGCTGTTTGAATCCACCAGTGTCTCTGAGAGAGAAAGATGAGCAATCTCCTTCTGTGCGATTCACAGTCTCAGAAACCCAATAAAGGGTTAGCTATGAGATAGTTCTGTCTTGAACTGGCAACAGGTTTGAGTCTTTGGTGTCGTTTATAGCATGTTGCAATGCTAACAACATTATCTCTGGAGATTCAAATCCACCAATAGCTCCATGAGACAAAGATGAGCAGTCTCCTCTCGGTATGATTTACAGCCCCAGAAACCCAACAGAGGGTTGCTATGCATGAGGATGGACTCAACAGCAGTCACTATGTTAATGCGTCTAGGGTGGTGAATTAGCACAGTCACTACAGACAGCAATGAACTTAAGCATAGCAGGGATTATGAAGGTGACACGAGATTAGGCAGGGCTGGCTACAAGTCTGAGCTAATTTATTGGCACCTCACAACAGCAATCTGGGAAATCCCTGGATGGGGCAAATAGTTAATGAGTTCAACTGTTAACCACAGATTAGAGGTCTGAGTCCACCCAGAGTTGTCTCAAAATAAAGTCCTGACTATTTGCTTGTGGAAAGTAAGGCACTGAAAAGTCTACTGTTCACAGTTCCACTCCACCATTCATGGATGAGCAGTCGACTTGACAGCAACTGATCAACCGGCAGTCTAATGAACTCTTCCTTTATCACTATTGTGCGTTTCCCCGCTTAGCCTCTTGCTTTTTCTCATCCCCTCTTCTCCTTTTTCTTTCTCTCTTCCTCTCTCCACTTTTCTTCCTGAGGAGCAACCCAGAGACTTGCCCAAGAGTCAAGGAATATGAGTTATAGTTGATACCTTGCCTTCTACTTGCCAGATGACCTTGAACAAGTCATTTCTCTCTGGAAACTTCAGTTTGCCCACCCATAAGAAGAGTTGGTCCTTCGCTCTCTGAAATTGTTTCCAAGTCACACAGCAAGCTGCAGCCATGAACCCTGGGCCTCAGGTGATTTGTAACTGAAGGAAATGCATTTTCCACTTTCTCTTCTCTGGACTGAAGTCTGAAGAGGAGGAATTGGGGTAGATTAGTAAGAAGGTGCCCAGTAGGAACAGCCTGGTACTTGTTCCCCCTAGAAGGACCCCTCCAACTCTCACTCTTGGTTTTCACCATGAGGAATTGCCAACATGTTCCCACCGTCCAGAGAACCACTTCTGTCCCTCTCGTCAGGCCCACGGGCTGCATCACTCTGTTCTCTGTTTATTATGGATGACATGGCTGTCACTATCGATTCAGCATTATTGACAGCGAAGCTTCTTATTTCCTCTTAGGGACTCCCATGCAATAAGGATACGTTGCCAGCAGGTGAGCCACGGGAACTTGGTAATGGTCTAAGCCTTTTATCCTCCATTATTCTCTTTTAAAAGAAAGACAAAATTGTTATTAAAATGATTAAGTAAATGCTTAAGAGTTGAATAGTCCTAAAGGATCAGCATCATCCTTAAGGAAAACAGCTCATGACCAGAGAATGGTACCTCTCTCACAATATTGTCGCTATTTCAGCACTTTAAACGTTTGAACACCTGCATTTTTAATGAATCTGACAAAAACACCTTTTCCAACTCCCCGCTGAATACATTTTAAGAAGAAATCATTTCCAGGGAGGATTCACATTCTAGGATTTGGAAACTTTAGGGAATTGTTTGTAACGTCATTTGTCTTTATGCTCTCAAATAAAAGAGATGTAGTTACCTGCGTTTGACTAATCATTTAAAAAGATGAAAAAGTGCTCACTGATTGATTAGAAAGATCTTGCAGAGTCCTCCCCCACAACACCCCCTTCCGGCCCTGTCACTGTGACTTTGCCCCTCCTCCCACCTTCCCCCTTCTCTTGCTACGTTTTGGGAACCCTGTTACCACTACCTTGTAAATAAACCCTTGTTACCCTAGTAGTGCAGTGTGTTATATGCTGGGCTGCAAACTTAAAGGTCAGCAGTTCAAATCCACTAGTCACTCCATGGGTTTAAAATGAGACAGTCTGTTCTCATTAAGACTCACAGCCTTGGAAACTCAGCCTTGATGTCAGTCCAGTTTTACAATAGTGGCCCTTTGTAATATTTGTCCTTTTGTGACTGACATATTACACTCAGCATAATGTCCTCCAAGGTCACCTATTTTGTATAATATTTCATGAGTTCCTTGTTTTTCAATTCTGTATAGTATTCCATTGTGTGAATATACCAGAGCTCCTATATCCATTCGTTTGCTGATGGGCACTTGGGTTGTTTCTAGCTCTTTGCTATTTGTGAACAAAGCTTCAATAAATATGGGTGTGCATAGATCTTCTTGGGTAATGCTTATGATTTCTTTAGGGTAAATTCCCAGTGGTGGAATTACTAGGTCAAATGGTATTTCTATATGCAACTTTTTGAGAAAGCGCCATACAGCCTTCAATAGTGGTTGCACCATTTTACACTCCCACCAACAGTGATTAAGGGACTTTCTCCGCAACCTTGCCAGCATATGATGTTTGCTGTTCTGTTAAATTTTGCTATTCTTACTGGGATGAGATGATATCTCATAGCTGTTTTGATTTGCATCTCTCTTGGAGCTAGAGATTTTGAACATTTCTTCTTGTGCTTGTTTGCCATCTCAATGTCTTCTTTGGTGAGTTGTCTGTTCATATCCTGTGTCCCTTTTTCAATTGGGTTATTTACTTTTATCTTGTTGTGGTGCTCAAGTATTTTATAAATTCTAGATATAAGTCCCTTGTCTGACATGTCATTACCAAATATATTTTCCCAGTCTGTGACTTCCCTTTTTACCCTGTTGGAGTTTTGGATGTGCATAGGGATTTGATTCTTAGAAGGTGCCATTCATCTATTTTACCTTCTCCTCGTTGTAGATGCTCCAGACTATTGTTACAGGCACTACAACAATCCATCTTGTCCAGAATCCTCTTGTTTTCCACTGACACACTACCTTTCCCAGAATGATCCCTCTCTCCAAGGACTGGTCCCTCCTGAGAACGTACCCAAAGTATGTGAGACTAAGTTTTACCATCCTTGCCACTAAGGAACATCCTAATTGCACTTCTTACAAGACAGGCTCGTTGGTTCTTTTGTCAGCCCATGAGATATTCAGTGCTCTTCTCCAACACCACAATTCAAAGTCATCCATTCTTTTTTGGTCTTTCTTCTTTATTGTTAAATTTACAGTTTGTTGCACAGGATGCAATCGAAAAAAAAACTAGAGCTTGTAGCAGGTAAACTTTAGTCTTTAAAGCCTTTCAATGCTTGCTCTGTGGAACTTTGGAGAGATCCTTGACAGTAGATTCTTTTTCCCAATGCCTCTCTTTTTATAATGTTAAACTTTATGAGAAGGAATGTGGCGTCAAGATTGGAAGAAGACTCATCAAATACCTACATTATGCAGATGACACAACCTTGCTTGCTGAAACTGAAGAAGACCTGAAGCTCTTGCTGCAGAAGGCCAAGGGCTGTAGTCTTCAATATAGATTGAACAACTGGCAGTTTTCTGTTTATGTACTGTCCTAACTGGTTTCTAATAATCCTCAGCAATGTTTTGCTTGCAAGTGATGTTAATTACATTGTTGTTGTTGTGTGCTGTCGAGTCTCCTGCGACTCATAACGAACCTATATATAACAGCCCTATCTATCTATCAGCCAATCTCACTGTCTCAAACACACTCACCCCCATTACCCCAGTCACTGAACCAATCCATCTCATTGAGGGTCTTCCTCTCCTGCGCTGTCCCTCCACCTTTCCAAGCATAACGTAAGTCCTCCAAGGACTGATCTTCCTTGCAATCTGTCCATAGTATGTCAAATGAAGCTTCAGAATCCTTGCCTCCAAAGAGCAGCCTTGTTTAACCCTCTCTAGAATGAACCTGTTCATTCTTTTAGCAGTCCATGGTCTAGTCAATACTCTTCTCCAACACCATATCCCAGAGGCATCAATTCTCCTTCTATCTTCCCTAGTCATTGTCCGGCTCTCTGACACATAGCAAGTGATTGCAAAGATGATGGCCTTATATCAGGTGCACCTTGGTCTCCAGACTGACATCGTTGCTCTTCAGTACCTTGGAGAGGTCTCTAATAGCAGACTTTCCCATCACAATACATCTTTTCATTTCCTGGCTGCTGGTGGATAAGGCAAATATACTGGTAAAAAACAACAACAACAAAAAAAAAACCTCAATTTTTGCATATCTTCTGAACTTTTAAAGGATGTTATTTTATAATTTCCACATTCTGTTGGATTACCTTTCTTTGGGGCCAAACAATGATCTCTTCCAGTCAGTCAACCTGGCAGCTGTCCTCCAAACTTCCAGACACAGACTGGTAAGCACGTCCAGGACTACAACTGCCATTTGAAACATTTCAGTTGGTATCCTTTCAATTCCTGGGGCCTGATTTTTTTTTTTTTTTGCCAATGCCTTCAGTTCAGCTTGAATTTTTTCCTTTATTATCATTGGCTCTTGATCATATGGTACTCTAATAAACTATCTCAGTGTTGGCCAATTCTTTTTGGCACAGTGACATTTGTGTTGTCTCTCCATCTTCTTTTGTTGTTTTCTGGATCTTTCAAGGTTTTACCCATAGCATCCCTAAATATTGCAACTTGAGTCTTGAATTTGTTTTTCAGTTCTTTCAGCTTGAGAAAAGCTGATCAAGTTCTTCCCTCTTGCCTCCCTGAATCCAGCTCTTTTAACATTTCATTATAATACTTTGCTTTGACTTCCTGCACTTCCCTTTGAAATCTTCTGCTCAGCTCTTTTATTTCAGCATGTCTTCCCTTCATTACAGTTTCTCAGTGCTCCAGTGCAATTTTCATAGTCTCTTCTTACATCCGTTTTGGCTTTCTCTTTCTCCTCTTTTTAGTGACATTTTGCTATCTTTGTGGACAATGCCCTTAAGCTCATCCAATCACTGAGAATGTTAGGAGTCCAAATTCAAAGCACCAGCTCTAAGAGAAGGCACACTCTCTGTCAGTAATGAAGGTAAAGTTTTTGCTTCCGTCAGCATCTGTAGGTAAGCAGCTCTTTGGAGACCTCCATGTGCCCTTCCTAACCTTCCTTGACATCAAGGAGTTTCAGTGCACAGGAATCTAAGTTAAAAAAGACATACTTCACTTCCGTGTCAGTTGATTTCTTGACTGCTGCTTCCATGTAAGTTAATTATGGACATACATAAAACAGATTCATCTTAGAGAGGATGAAACCAGGCTACTCCTTGGAGGCAAGAATTCTGAAGCTTCATCTGACATATTGTGGACATGTTGCAAGGAGAAACCTGTCCTTGGAGAGGGATGTCATGCTTAGGAGGGTGGAGGGACAACACAAGAGAGGAAGACCCTCGATGAGATGGATTGATTCAGTGACTGAGGTAATGGGGGTAGGTGTGTCAGAGACAGTAAGGTTGGCTCAGGATAGATCAGGGTTTAGGGCTTTTGTACATAGGGTCTCTAAGAGTTTCTACTCAGCGGCACATAACACCACCACCACACAAAACATAAAGTGAGTGTTCAATAAAGATTTGTTCACTGTCAAAGACACTGAGTCAGATTTGGGGAATCTGGCTCTGGACCATCCAGAAAGTAGAATTTCTAGAGCCCAGATTTAGGCAAGCTTCTGTTCTTTAGGAGACTGTGGGGAAGGCTTAGATATATAAATCAAGGAGCCAGTAAGTGTCAGCTCTTCCCATTAGGAACTTTATATCTACATCAACACTCAACTCCAGGCCCCTACTAGGCCCTGATCCACAGTCCCATCAAAGCAACGGAAGACTTGAGGACTTTCACAAGGCAATGCTGCTAGTGTTATTCCCATAGTGACCATTCTCAGGAGAAGTCCTCCCCCAAAATGAGTACTGAGGCCACCCCTCCCAGTGCTCAAGCCAATGCAACACAATGACCACAGGTGACTTCCAAGTCTTTGGCCTACGTCTCTTGGGATGCTCATCTTACACAAAGCCAGACACCACAGAAGAAGTCTTCCTAGATTAAGCTCACCATGCCATGATGAAGCCCAAGCTAGTCACACAGAGAGGCAATGTGTCAAGATCAATATCAAACAAGACCCCAGCTACTGCAGTCATCCAACCGAGATGCCAGAAAGGTAAGTTAAGAGGCCATCTAGGACATGCAGCCCAGGTGAGCCTTTGGAACTGACTGACACTCCATAGGAGACAGCCCTGTCCAAGGGAGACAGTCAGCCCCATTGTAGACCACAAGCCAGAAGCACCCACCTGAACCCTGTCAATCCACCTAACCATGGTAAGTAATAATAAACAGTTGTTTGAAACCACTAATATGATTTCTTGTGCAGCATTTCCTGTTGATTTTAGGTGCCAACAAGTAGATTCTGACCTATTGGCATAATGTTATTGTTGTTGTTGTGTGCCGTTGAGTTGCCTGCGATTAAGTGACCTTATGTATGATAGCTCTGAAGCCTGCCCTGTCCTGAGTCAGTCTCACTGACTCTGGCACATCTGTCCATCCCCAGTGACCTAATAACTGTATCAATCCATCTCATCCAGGGTCTTCTTCTCCAGCACTGTCCCTCTACCCTTCTGAGCATGGTGTCCTTCTCCAAGTCCCTCCTGGACACATGCTTAAAGTGTCTAAGACAGAGCTTCAAAATTCTAGCCTCCAAGGAGAAACTTGGTTTCACCCTCTCCAAGACAGATCTATTTTTTTTTCTTGGCAGTCCATAGTGTGTTCAAAACTCTTCTCCACACACCCATATTTACTGCTGCATTGTTCACAATAGCAAAGAGATGAAAACAACCCAAGTGCCCATCAACAAGTGAATGGATAGAGAAGTGGTGGTATATTCACACAATGGAATACTAAGCAGCACTGAAAAACAAGGAATTCATGAGATATTATACAAAATGAGTGACCCTGGAAGACATTATGCTGAGTGAAAAATCTCAGTCACAAAAGGAAAAATACTGCATAGTGCCACTGTTGTAGAACAGAACTGACATGGGGGTTGCAGGGTAACTAAGAAAAGAGGGGATAAATAATGTACACTGTATTGAAACAGATGAGGAATAGAGCTGTTTAAAAGGAATATGTGATTAGCTATTATTTGCGTGTCAACAGTCCAGAATAAGAGCTGTACAGTAAAGTGGACTGGGGAGAGGAGATTGTACAACAATGAAAGAATTTTCTTTTTTTAAAGAGAAAAGTGAACTGGGGCGGGGGAGAGGGGAGCAGGGAGGAAAATGTACAATAGTGAGTGAATGGAAATCCAAGTTCTCTATAAACTTTCATTAAAATCTCAATTTTTTTAAAAAAAGGACTCCTCTCCAGCACCACAACTCCAAGGCATCAATTTTTCTTCTATCATCCTTAGTCATCATTCAGCTCTCTGATATATAGCAAGTAATTGAGAAGACCATGGATTGAATCAGGTGCACCTTAGTCTCTAAACTGATATCGTTGCTTCTCTGGGAAGGTCCCTGACAGCAGATTTCCCTAATGCAATTCTTCTTTTGATTTCCTGACTGCTGGTCCCAACAGCACAATACACTGTGCCATCCTCACTATCGCTGCTGCACTTGAAACCACTGTTGTGTCCACTGAGTCAATCGAGCTCACTGAGGGGCTTCCTCTGTTTCTTTTCTCTCCTTTACCACCAAACATAGTGTCTTTCTCCAAAGACTGGCCCCTCCTGAAAACATGCCCAAAATATGTGAGACAGAGTCCCACTATCCTCACTTTGAAGAAACATTCTGGCTGTACTTCATCCAAGACAGATTATCTGTTTCAGGCAAAGCTGACAGTCAGCGGTATATTCAATATAACTTGAAAAACTCTCAAAGTGTACTATGACTTTGTTTGGTCAGCCACTCTTTCATTGATTCAATCAACAAACTTTGGAAACAAGGAAGTACAAACCAGTATTGAGCCCTGTGGGGAGATCACATATGTGAGTAACACTTGAGAATCTGTGGCTATTGGCCAGGCTCCAGATAAGGCATTTCCACACATTCAACATTATTTAACCCAGCAGTTAAGAGCGTGGCTCCTGTATTAGATTGCCTGCACTCACATATTCTGGCTTCCCCCACTCCCTGGCTGGTGACTCTGGACAATTAGTTTAATCTCTGTTTCCTTCAGTACCCTCATCTATAAAATATGAAGAATAACACCAACCTCACAGGATTTTGTGAGGAGTAAAAGAAATAATTCACATGAAATGTTTATATGCCTGGCACAGAGTAAGCGCTCAACAAATGGAAAATATTGTTATAATATAACTATGACCAGCTTCTGCCTTTGAAGAGATTAGAGAAGAGATAAGATCTGAACAAAATAATAAGCCAGAAATAAGGCACTATTGTAAATCTGCCACACGCAGATAACACAACCTTTCTGGCCAAAAGGGCAGATGACGACAGTGTTTACTCTTTTTGGGGAGAGGCGGGAGTATAACTTCTTCCTTTGATTTTTTTAAATTAATATTTCTATCATTTATATAAATGTTGTGTTTCATGCATGTAGCTTTCGTTCCATACAGTCTTCAATTTATATTCTATTTCACTTATTTATATGGTGGATTTCTTTTTTCCTCTTACAATCACCCCACCAACTACTTTCATGAAAGCATGTAATCAGTTACGTCATCCCTCTTACTCTGATACTCCTCTTTTAGACAGTCAGTTGGTAACTTGTCCCTCCCTATCAAACCGGTACATGGAGGGTACAAGCTTGCCCCTCCCTATCAAACTAGTACATGGAGGGTACAAGCTTGCCCCTTTTGCTGTTCAACTTGAAAACTTGGAGCTTCTGCATCCACATGCAAAGTCCAGTCCAAAACAAGCCATCAGGTTGCAGCAATCAACCCTAGCTCCCAGAACAGATCGTCTTCTTTTCTTCTGGTTGCATTCCAGTTGACTCATTCCCAGCCATTCATGGCAAGGTTCAAATAGGCATCAGTGCAAGCTCCGCAGTCCACACTTCTCCCTGAGTTCTAGACCTTTTGGTCTCCTCACACAACCCTCGCTCCCACATGCAGACAGGTCAAGTCAACAGGTCAGGGGTCTTCACAACTCCCTGCTCCTCAAGCCAACAACCCTTTCCCACACATCCACACATGTGTGCATGCGAGCTGGGCAGCACTGAAGGAACATGTCCAAGCTCAGCCTGCTGTTCCATTGCTGTATCCCCCTACTTCCACTCTTGTGGGTCCAGGTGACCACTAAGAGTGATCATATTCCAACCTCCAGCCCTGGAAATGGGTGTTGATGAGCACCAACTTGACTCTGCCAAACAGTCCGTTCCAGTTACAAAAAGAAAGTTTCTTTCTTTCCTTTTTCTTTATCCTTATCTCCTTTCCTGCTTCCTCTTCTTTTGAATGTGAATCTCTTCACTCAAAAATCCAATGTGGATCTGGAGAGGATAAAACTACTGAATGGGACCTTCTAATGATTAAATCCCTGTGCACATCAAAAGCATTCTCCAACAGGGTGAAAATAAAACCTACTGACTAGGAGAAAAAAAAATGGCAATACCATTTCAGACAAGGGTCCCATATCAAAAGTTTACAGAATCCTGCAGGGTCTCCACAAGAAAAAGACTGCTAACACAATTACAAAATGGACAAAAGACTTTTTGGAAACACTTTTCACAGAGGAAGATAGTTGGATGGCTAACACACACATGAAGAAATTCTCAAAATCAGATGCAAATCAAAACAACTATGAGATATCATCTCACTCCAATAAGAATAGCAAAATTCAACATAGAAGCAAACAGCAAATGCTGGCAAAGTTGTGGAGAAACTGAAACAATTATTCACTGTTGGTGGAAGTGTAAAATGGCGCAACCACTCTGGAAGGCAATATGGAGTTTTCTCAAAAAGTTGGAAATAGAAATACCATTTGATCTAGCAATTCCACTCCTGGAAATATACCCCAAAGAAACCAGAACTGTCACCCAAGCTGATATATGCACATCCATGTTTATTACTACCTTGTTCACAATAGAAAAGAGTTGGAACCCAAGTGCCCATCAACAAATGAACGAATAGAGAAGCTGTGGTATATTCACACAATGGAACATTATGCAGCACTGAAAAAAGACCTCATGAACAAAATGGGTGACCCTGGAGGACATTATGCTGAGTCAAATATCTCTGCCACAAAAATAAACAACTAAAATGTTTTAAAAAGTCTGCCTGATACCTGTTATAAAACAGGACTGAAATTGGGTTGAGGGGAAACTAAGAAAAGAGGGGATAGATAATGTACACGGCATTGAAACAGACAAAGGAGTGAACTATATAAAAGGAATATATGATTAGGTATTATTGGCATGACAAGAGTCCAGAATAAGAGCTGCATATTAAAGTGGTCTGGGGAGGCAGGGACTGGATAATAACAAAAAAACTTTTTTTCCAAAGAAAAAAGTGAACTGGGGGGCGGGGGCAGGGAGGAATGTGTGCAACAATGAATGAATGGAAATCCAAGTTCTTTATAAATTTTCACTAAAGTCCTAATTAAAAAAATAAGGAGGGGAAGAAAGAAATGCTCAAAATCACTAGCAATAAGAGAGATGCAAATCAAAGCCAAATTGAGATATCATCTCACTCCATTAGCAGTGACAAAGTTTAACAAGACAGCAAGTAATAAATGTTGGAGAGAATGTGGAGAAGTAGGAACTCTTACACACTCTTGGAGATTGTAAAATGGTACAACAACTCTTTAAGGCAGTTTGACATTTCCTAAAAAAGCTGAACATAGAAATTCCATATGGCCCTGTTATTCCACTGCATGGAATATATCCCAAGAGAATGAGAACTGAGGCACAAATGGAGATTTGTACACCAATATTAATAGCAGCATTATTCACTGTCACAAGAACAAGGAAACAGTCCAAATGTACAACCACAATCAAATGGATTGAGAAATTATGGTACCTTCATACGAAGGAATACTCTGCAGCATTCAGGAGCACTGATTTTTAAAATCACTACCTAACTTGGGAGGGACTGGAAAGCATTATGTTATGTGACCTAACTCAGTCCCATAAGGGCAAACACTGTATAAGATCATTATTGTACAAATAGACAGCTAGTAAAACATGTATGAGGATCCAAGGGGGAGAAGGGTAGGAGCAGAGGGGTGATCATAGGGCCACACAATTTGATGGGTAGAGGGAACGGTGGGTAAAGAAAATGGGAAAGGTCCAGTGTGGGAAACTATATGAACTTTGTAAGTAAACCAGTATAAAATAAAAATTTTATTTTTAAAAAAAAGGTCCAGTGTGGGTCTACAAATCCATTCAAATATAAATCTCCTCAGAGTACTGGGTAAAACTAAATCCATCCCCTGAACCAAGCCCCAACCCCTACTGCTAATTTCTACTTTTAATTAATTGAAGCACTTACACTAGAAGGCAAAATACTACATGTTCCAGTATGAGTTATATCTGAATGTGACAAAAGTGAAAATCCTTGAACGAGACTAACCAACATCATCATGACAAATGGAGAAGAAATTTAAATTGTGACTGATTTCATTCTCCTTGAACTAGTAATCAACATCTGTGGGAGTAAGAGGCGAGCAGTCAAGAAATCAAATGATATATTGCATTGGGCAAATCTTCTGACAAAGACATTTTTAAAGTTTTAGAAAGCAAAGATGTCACTTCAATGACTTAAATGTGTGTGACTCGAACCATGGTAATTTCAATTGTCTCGAATGCATTAAAAGGTTTGATAATCAAAAATAAAGACAGAAGAAGAATCATTGTGTTTGAACTGTGGAGTTGGCAACAAATATTTCATGCATACCTCCCTTATGAATGTACATTCTATTTCTTTTCTAACTTTTGATTTTCCAAAGGCCAGATTATTAAACAAAATGGAGATCACAGGACAGAGAATAACTACTATATCATTACACAACTGCCAGCTATGTCATTATGTTGTGGGGTGTGTGTGTGTGTGTGTGTGTGTGTGTGTGCGCGCGCGTGCACCATGGAGTCAGAACCAACCCATAGCTGACCCTCCAGTGGATTTTCAGAGACAATAAATTGCATGGGAAGAAAAAAAAAAAAAAGAAAAAAAAATTGCATGGGAAGAGATTGTCCAATCTTCTCCAGTGGAGCAGCTAGTGGATTCTAACCACGTGCCTTTGGGATTGCAGTGCAGCTTCTTACCACTAGGCCACCAGAGCTCCCTATGTTATTATATACTATCAAACGATGTCATTATATAACTGCTAAATCACTGAAAATCATGATGACCCAGCCAAGCTGACACAAAATCTTAACCATCTCAACCAGTATTACTCTTGCCTCAGACTTTAGCATCTGTTACTGCCAGATACAGAGCATTAATGTACAAGTTAGTCAGCTGGAGGATTTTTCACTATTGCTGTAATTACGAAGTGTCAGATAAAGAGATAGTCAGTAGGTAAGGAACCGGTGTCTCGAGGACTGCCAGAGAACAAACCAACCAATATTAGGAGAAATACAATAAGAATGCACCTTAAAAGCAAGGATGGTGAGACTTCAATTCCCTTGCCTTGGCACATCAGCAGGTAAGACTAATCACTAGAAAAGGACATCATGTTTGAGAAGGAGGAATGTCCGTGAAGAACCTGGGAACGTGTTGAAAAGATGGATTGTCACAATAGCCGCAACAATGGGCTCAAACACACCAACATTCATGAGGATGATACAGAGCGGGCAATGTTCCATTCGACTGTGCAGTAAGGTCGTTGTGAGACAGCACTGACACAGTAACAACTAATAACAAAAGCAACACTGTGAAGTAAAAAGTGTGCCAGTGACAAAAGCAAACTTGACTTGCTCTCAAGTTGATTTTTATTCATAACAACTCTAAAAGACAGAGCAGAACTGTTTTATGGGACTTTCAAGGCTGTACATCTTTATGGAAGAAAATTATCACATCTTCCTCTGAGTGGCCAGTGGGTTTGAACCACCAACCTTTCGGTTAGTTGCTGCACACTTAACCACTGCACCACCAGAGGATCAGATAAGTGAGGTAAATCTTCCAAAGTAAGAAAATTGCACCCTTGGCTGGAGGCATCCTGGAAGAGCAACCAGTAGAGGAAGGGGAACTCTGACATCAGCCATGGGGACCCCTCTAGATGGTGGAGACAGAATGTGAACCATGAAAGGCTGGGCCATCGAGGCAGCCGTGTGTTGAGCGCATTGCTGGAACGTGGAGCTTGTATGTGGAGAGGATATATAAAGGTAGATCTGGGCCAGGTTGTGCTTGGTAATTTCCTGTGTTTATTTGCTCACTGGAGCCTCTTAATGGAACCAAGCCTGGGAGGCCATCCACGTGGCCCCTCATATAGAAGGCAGAATGGGGGAGACCAGGACCTGGCTATCTCCTGCTTTCTGCTCCCAGTTCATAGAAGCCTGGAGAATGTGTACCAGGAAAGAGCTCTGAGCATCATGGAGAGAACCAGGAACTTCCCCGGAACCAGTCCCCTCTGCCTTCCTCAGTACCAACCACGCTTCTGCCTCTAAATCCCAGACACTCACAGCAACTAAAACAGAAGGGTGGGTAATCCTGATGAAAAGGGACATCATCCCACTGCCCACCCCAGGCTGGGGGGAAAGGGGTACTTCAGCCTCTCAGGTCCCCAGTACCCCTTCATCACCTGCTTCATCTCTCTCAACTCAGATAGCCAGGTTCCCATCCCAGCTCTATCATCTAAAAGCTATGCCACTCTCTGCAAATGACTGCATTTTTCTGGATCTCAGTTTCCTGTTCAGAAAAATGAGACAAATAGCCTACATTAAGTCATATCAGCCACGAAAACCCCAAAGAACGCAATTCTACTCTGACACACATGGGGTTCACCTGAGTTGGTGTCAACAGTAACTGGTCAGTTATGCAGTGGAGGGAGCTAGAAAGCTCTTCAAATTCACCCTGATTTCATTCAGGTTATCTGTCCTTCAACTTCCTCATCTATAAAATAGATGATAACAGATATTAGCTGTAAGACAGTGAGTAAGTTACTGCGGGACTGAATAGACAGAGTAACTCAAAAGCCAAGGATATCATCAGTGTACTATAAACATGTTTCCCTCTTCCCTGAGTCGGTGCTTCTGATCCCCCTGCCCAGCCTCAGGAACCAGCCTGTTGCTGCCCTGGCCCAGCGCCCTGAGCATACCCTTCCTGCTCTCCATGCCCTGCCTGGCCAGCCCACTGCTGTGGGGGCTGCTGTCCAGTGGGGCCCACTCCTTGCCTGACTGCCAGAGAAGCCTTGAGTGTTGAAATCCTTCCATTCCACAAGGCCAGAAACTTGATTATGTTATTAATTAAAGCAAGATGCTGGGCCTGGGAGATTTATTTTCTTTTCCATATCTGTGGCTGTAAATGCCACTCAGGGAGCTCAAAGGCCCGTGTCAGCCCGAATCAGACTCCTGAACAGACGTTTTGTTCCCGTTCAGGCTCCTTGGCCACTCCTTCTCAGCGCCACGAAGGAAGCATGTGTTGTGATATACGCCCCTAACCTCAATTTCCCTCGCTCCATCTGTACGCGGCAGAAGTGGGGTGAGGGGGACCTGGCCGGGTGGGATGGAGAAGGAATTTTCCAAGAAATTTGTTTTAAGTTTCTGCCTCATCATTATAAGACTTTCACGTTTCTATTTTTAGCAGCACAACTGAGCCAGCCCTACCTCCCCTCACCTCCCCCTGCCCCAATCTTTGTTTATACAAAGCACATGCGGAAATCATTATTTAAAATCTCCAAACCCATAATTGCTCAGGTAGGTGAAGAATGTAGTCTTTATGGACAGCGCTTGTCGAGGGGCCTGGGGTATTCAGGAGAACTAAGCCTTATTCATATCTGCATCCCCTGCACCTAGACCAAGCAGAACCCCTGGGAGACCCAGAAGAATCAAGTCACTTGGAGGAGAGAGAAGGCATAAGTAATAATGGAGTCCAAGCAAAAGAGAGAGGAAAACAGAGACCTGGAGAACTGATATGACTTGTCCAAAGGCATCCAGGACATCAGAGCTGGGATTCAAATCCAGAGGTCCCAACACCCCACGTGAGCTACGTACCAGACTCTCCTTTAAAAATTAGACTCGGCCTGAACTGGCTGAGCTCAGATTCCAGCTGTGCTGGTGATTAGCTGTGAGGCCCTGAGCAAGTTACTGACCCTCTCTGTGCCTCAGTTTCCTCATCTATGAAATGGTGATAGCAAGTCACTAGCTGTGGGATGCTGAATGGGTGTCAGAATCTCTCTGTACGTCAGCTTCCTCCTTTGTAAAATGAGAGAAACAAAAACACACTTTATCAATTGGATGTAAAATTTAAAGGGACACCTGGGGGGGAAAAGAAAGGTCTATGTCTTAGTTCTGGTTTCCCCAAATAACTTTAAATAGACATGCCCAGAAAACTCAACAATGGCAGCATTTTAAAGTAGTTGCTATGTGGATCCAAAACCATACCCATGAAACTCTTGGTATTCCGTCACATTAAACTGCTATAGAGACACGAATAACCACCTAAAATTAGGCTTAGGTGTTGTTTCCATTGATCTATATCTCCCAAAAAGATAAATTGAAGTTCTAACTCCTGTTGTCTATGAACAGGACAATTTCATTGTTTGGAATTAGTCTTTGATGATGTTACCAGTTAAACTAACATGAGGTCATTGTGGAATTGGAAAGATTCTAATGCAACATAAATTGTTATTCTTACTTTGTTTTATATATGACACTAAGTCTAATATATGCCATTTTGCTTGTTTCAAAATCATTTTATGAACATTAAGTAATTTTAGGCTGTATTTTCCTTTACCTAAAACTTGTTTAATAAAATTTATAAAAGAAAGAAAAAAAAATCCCACCACAGCTCTATTTTCTGTCTTATTCTTTGACGGAATATTTTACCTCCGTGTGCTTTTGTGACACTATGAATTGGTAATTTTGAAAGTAACAGTTCACAAAACAACTATGAGATATCATCTCACCCCAGTCAGAATAGCAAAATTTAACAGAACAGCAAGCAACAAATGCTGGCGAGGTTGTGGAGAAACTGGAACCCTTATTCACTGTTGGTGGGAGTGTAAAATGGTGCAACCACTGTGGAAGGCGGTATGGCGCTTTCTCAAAAAGTTGCAAATAGAGATACCATTTGACCCAGCAATACCACTACTGGGAATATATCCCAAAGAGACCATAACTGACATCCAAACAGATATATGCACACCCTTGTTTTTCGCAGCTCTGTTCACAATAGCAAGGAGTTGGAAACAACCCAGGTGCCCATCAACAAACGAATGGATAGAGAAGCTGTGGTATATTCACACAATGGAATACTACGCTGCACTGAAAAACAAGGAACTCATTCAATATTATTCAAAATGGGTGAGCATGGAGGACATTATGCTGAGTGAAATATCTCAGTCGCAAAAGGACAAATATTGCATGGTGCCACTGCTGTAAAATGGGACTGATATCAGGGTAGGGGTAAGACTGAGAAAAACTGGATAAATCGTGTATACTGCACTGAAACAGATGAGGGACTGAATAATTTAGAAGCGATGTATGATAGGGTATTATGGTTATCACAAGAATCCACAATTAAAGTTGCATAATGGAATGTACTTGGGGCGGTAGGAGGGTTGCGGGGGGATTGTGTACCAGGGAGGGAGTCTTTCTTTTACTTTTGAAAGAGAGGAGCAAACTGGGGGGGGCGAGGGGAGAGGGCTGGGCGGGGAGAGAAGTGTAGCAATGAATGAATGGAAATCCAAACTCTCTGTAAATGTTCATTAAAATTATTAAAAAAAAATAAAATAAAATAAAAAAAGAAAGAAAGTAATAGTTCAGTGAATTATGTAGATCTTCCAAATGTTGACACATCTAATTACAAAAGTGTTTTTTTAAAAAATCACGTTTGTTAATATCATCACAGATTGCATCAGAGAACTCTCTAAGTATTAGGAAGCTGTCAAGTTCACAATAGCAGATACAGTTTTCCAAAATTCTAATTTTCACTTGAAAGCTCACATTTTATCATTAGCAACAAATGCTGTCAGTTGTTTTCATTGAAGTGACAGGCTCATTTGGTTCATTTTCAAGAAAATGTCTGGATATTTGTCTAGATATCCAGGGTTTGTCTAAATCATTATTTCTAGTGGAAAAACGTTGATCCACAATAAAAGCAGTTAGTTTAGCTTGCAATTCAAGCAAACATTCAAGCTTTTCCTTAATAGAGACATTCTACTTCTGTAAACAGCAGGAGTGTTTTATGAATAATGGCCATCTAAAAATACTGTTATGTATTCAAACATCAAGATTTAATAAGATTAATGATTTTTTTACTGGCTCACTAAGGGCATTTTTAAGTAAAATTGACAACTTATATGAGACACGTCTCAAAATCACAAAACTGACCAGGTTTTGCTGGTCTGATAGAGACTGTGGAACCTCAGAGATGATGACCTTTAGCTAACCCCTATGGTTCAACTTTCAGCCAAACAAAAGACATGATTATAAGGTAAAAATAACACCAATGAGGTCCTTAGAGCAATCAATCATACAAGATCCAAAGCCCATGATTTTCCCAGAGAGAAAACTCAGAAAGCAAGGATAGATAGGATAGAAGGATTAATGGAAACAAGAATCTCAGGGAGGAAGTGGGATGAGTACTGCTATCATGTCCTACCTGCCATTAATGTCCTAAAACAGAATCTGTATGAATAACTGAGTTTGGAATCAACTGCTCTGCAAATTTCATTCAAAACACAATAAAAAATAAAGTGGATCCCCCTCTTTTTTTGACAGTGTAGTACACATTGTGAGGAATACCATGGGTGATGCACTGCTTTGACTCACGGTGAAGCTCTAGAAGCTGTAATTGCGGTGGCTTTCCTGCTCAGGGGTCATCATAACGAAAGAAATAAATTATTTAGGAGGAGCTCTGGTGAAATAATTTATAGAAAGTTGCAATGCTAACCCAAAAGCTGTGTATCTCCTGTAGTTCAAGTCCACCAGCTAGATACTCCAGGGGAGAAAGATGTACACAGCTCCTTTTGTTGCAGTTTACAGCCTTAAGGACCAGGAGGGTCTTTATGAGTAGGAACTGATGCAAGAGTGGTGAACTTG
Organism: Elephantulus edwardii; assembly: GCF_000299155.1. NCBI lineage: Eukaryota > Metazoa > Chordata > Mammalia > Macroscelidea > Macroscelididae > Elephantulus > Elephantulus edwardii. The sequence goes on along the minus strand of NW_006399778.1, from coordinate 5,085,015 downwards.
AGCTTTTTCATTATATTATTATTAGTTATTATATGTATTTCATTATATTATTAAAGAGGTTTTGCTTTGGGGGCTTTTTAAAAAATACTTTATTGTAGTCCTAGTGAAAGTTGACAGAGCAAATTAGTTTCCCATGCAACAATTCATTCATATTTTGTTTAATGACATTTGCAGTCCCCTCAATGTAACTCTTCCTCCTTGGATTCCCCTTTTATATTTGTCCTTCTTTCCTGCCTCTTCTTGCTTACTGAGCCCTACCAGTGGGCAAACACTAGCCTTTTGATCTTGTATAGTTAATTGTTCTGAGGAGCATATTCCTCATTCTGTTGTTGTTGTCGGGTGCTGTTGAGTCAACTGCAACTCAGAGTGACCCTATGAATAGCAGATCTGAACCTTGTCCTGTCCTGTACCATTGTCACCGTTTCTGATATGCCCAAATGCATTGTCATAGTTACTAAGTCAACTTATCTTGTTGACAGTCTTCTCTTTCTTGGACCCTTCACCTTGGACCAACATAATGTCTTTTTTTCCAAGCCTGGTTCCTCCTGACAACATCATCAGAGTATGTCAGATGAAATTTTACCATGCTTGCCTCTAAGGAGCACCTAGGTAACACTTCCTCCAAGACAGATGTTCTTTTGTTCTTTTGCAAGTCTATGAAATATTTAGTGCTCTTCTCCAACAACGCAATATAAAGACATTATTTCTTCTTCTGCAGTCTTTATTCATTGTCCAAGACCATGGCTTGGACAGGTGCACCTTAGTCTTTGAACTGAGCTTACTCTTTGGAAAGATCCTTGACAGCAGGATTTTCCCTATGCGACACATTTTTTTGATTTCTTAACTGCTGTCACCATGGGCATTGATTAGGGGTCCAAGTGAAATAAAATTGCTGATCATGTCAAACTTTTTTCCATCCATCATGATGTTGCCTGTTGGTCCAGTGGTGAGGATTTTTGTGTTCTTGATGTTGAAATGTAACCCATATTGAAAACTTTTGATCTTAAGTAAAAAATTCAAAATTTCTTCACTTTCTACAAACAAGTCGTTGTCATCTCCATAATGTAGTTTTTCTTGAGTCTTCCACCAATACTGACGTCATATTCTTCTTCATATAGTTCAGCTTCTTGAATGATTTGTTAAATACAGATTGCATAGATCTATCCTTGAAGATGAGATATAACTATGATGCTCATCTTCCATTATTTTAAACCATGCTTTGTTCTGTTTAGACAACTTTTTCTTGGTCTATGTACAGATTTTGCATGAGCACAATTAATTGTTCTGTGATTTCCATTCTTCTCAATATTATCCATAATTTATGTTATGATCCACACATTCAAATGCCTTTGTATAGTCAATAAAACACAAATAAATATCTTTCTGTTATTCTTTGCTTTCAGCCATCTGACATCAGCAATGAGATCCCTCGTGCCACAATCTTTTCTGAATCCAACTTGAATTGCTGGAAATTCCTTATCAATGTACTTCTCTACGTTGTTTCTTAAATAATTTTCAGTGATATTTTATTTGCATGTGATGTGATTTGCTACTGTAAATCAGTGGTGTACCAATCTGGTTATTCTAAGAGTTTTTTGGTTTTTTTAAAAATTTATTTATTTATTTTTCATTTCAATGAACATCTACAGAGATTTTGGAATGCCATTCATTCATTGTTGCACTATTCTAAGAGTTTTAAAAGTTGAGGTCCACCAAATACTTTTCTAATAGTTCCAGTCCATTTTCCATTTTCTATGCTATAGAGAGAGAGAGAGCAATAGTTGCACCTTAGATGAATCCCAGATAGAAAAAGGGAAGCATGGAGTAAAATTAAAAGGCATTTTTAACAGTCAAGCTTCACTTTTGAAAACCAAAAATTAAGTGGGAAGGCATAGCACTCCCTGATCTCAAAACCTACTATGCAGCAGTAATAACCAAAACATCACAGTACTGGTACAATGACAGGCACCTAGACCAACGGAAACAGAATCAAGAACCCAGAAATGAAAACTTCTACCTATCATCAACTGATATTCAACAAGGAAACAAAACCTATCAAATGGAGAATGGCAAATTTTTCAACAAATGGTACTGGCAAAACTGAACTGCTAACTGAAGAAAGCTTTATTGGCAATTGCAAGAACACAGAAACAGCCCAAATGTCCAACAATAATCAAATGGGTTGAGAAACTGTGGTATATTTACACAATGGAATATTATGCAGCATTCAGTAGTGACTACTTCAAAAAAACATTAGATAACTTGGGAGAGACTGAAGAGTATTATGCTGAGTGATGTAACTCAGTCTTTAAGGACAAATACTGCATAAAACCTTTCCCCCATTCCCCCACCCCAATTGTAAAGTGTAACATCAGAACAGAGCAGGGAGACAATGGATGGTTCAAAATCAAGAAAGGGGTCCATCAGGGATGTATTTTGTCTCCATACCTTTTCAATCTGTGAACACATCATCTGAGACACTGGGCTGTACCAGGAGGAATGTGGCATCAGGATTGGTGGAAGAATCGTCAACAACCTGTGTTATGCAGATGACATAACCCTGCTTGCTGAAACTGAGGAGGACCTGAAGCGCTTGCTGCAGAAAGTCAAGGACTGCAGTCTTCAATATGGATTGAAGATCAACATCAAGAAAACAAAGATTCTCACCACTGGGCCAATTGGCAGAATCAGTATGGATGGTGAAGAGATTGAGATAGTTAACAGTTTTTGTTTACTTGGCTCCACAGTCAACACTCTTGGTAACAGCAGCCAGGAAATCAGGAGATGAATTGCATTGGGAAA
>NW_006399778.1:5075993-5082113 GCF_000299155.1 Elephantulus edwardii | reverse complement strand
CTCTTCATAACAGCAGCCAGGAAATCAGGAGATGAATTGCATTGGGAAAGTCAGCTGTGAGGGACCTCTCAAGAGTACTGAAGAGCAATGACGTCAGGCTGGAGTCTAAGGTGTGCCTGATCCAGGCTATAGTCTTTGCAATTACGTGCTATGCATCGGAGAGTTGGACAGTGAATAGGGATGATAGAAAGAGAATTGATGACTTTGAGTTGTAGTGCTCAAGAAGAGTGTTGAATATATCATGGACTGCTAGGAGAACAAACAGGTTTGTCCTGGAGAGGGTGAAGCCAGAATGTTTCCTGGAGTCAAGGATTGTGAAGCTTCGTCTAACATACTTTGGGCATGTTGCAAGGAGGCAATGGTCCTTGGAGAGGGACATCATGTTTGGGAGAGTGGAGGGACGGCACAGGAGAGGAAGATCCTCGATGAGATGGATTGACTCTGTGAGTGGAGTGGTGGGAATGAATGTGTTTGAGACGGCGAGGTTGGCACAGGATAGAATGGCGTTTAGGGCTCTTATACATAGGGTCGCTATGAGTCGCAAATGACTCGATGGCACATAACAACAAACAACAATGTAGGGAGGAAAATGTGCAACAATGTATGAATGAGAATTCAGTTTTCTGTAAACTTTTGTTAAAATCACATTTTTTTAAAAAAAGATCATTATTGTAAAAATAAGAAGGGTAACTAGTAAAATGTGTATGGGAGAAGGGGTAGGAACAGAGGAGTGAGGGTGAGCAGGAGAGTAATTATGGTGTTGTACAATTTGATATGTGGAAGGGAGGGTAAAGGAAATGAGAAAAATCTGGCAGGGGCCATAGTTCAATGGCGATTAACTTTATAAAATACAATGTATAGGAAGGACTGTGAGAAATACAATTTGAATGAAGGAAAGTGTGAAAAACAATGCATATTAAATTTGTATGCAAATCAATATGAAATCTTTTTTTTACTTTTTTAAATAATTTTAATGAGCATTTACAGAGATTTTGGATTTCCATTCATTCATTGCTACACTTCTCTACCTGCCCAGCCCTCCCCACCCCCTCAGTTCGCTCCTCTCTTTCAAAAGTAAAAGAAACACTCCCTCCCTGGGACATAATCCCCCACACCCCTCCTGCCACCCCAAGTAAATTCCACTATGCAACCTTAATTGTGGACTCTTGTGATAACCATAATACCCTATCATACATCACTCTTAAATTAGTCACTTCCCCATCTGTTTCAGTGCAGTATACACAATTTATCCAGTTTTTCTCAGTCTTACTCCCACCCTGATATCAGTCCCATTTTACAACAGTGGCACCATGCAATATTTGTCCTTTTGCGACTGAGATATTTCACTCAGCATAATGTCCTCCAGGTCACCCATTTTGAATAACATTTCATGAGTTCCTTGTTTTTCAATGCAGCATAGTATTCCATTGTGTGAATATACCACAGGTTCTCTATCCATTCATTTGTTGATGGGCACCTGGATTGTTTCCAACTCCTTGCTATTGTGAACAGAGCTGCGATAAACATGGGTGTGCATATATCTGCTTGGATGTCAGTTATGGTCTCTTTGGGATATATTCCCAGTAGTGGAGTTGCTGGGTCAAATGGTATCTCTATTTGCAACTTTTTGAGAAAGCTCCATACCACCTTCCACAGTGGTTGCACCATTTTACACTCCCACCAACAGCGAATAAAGGTTCCAGTTTCTCCACAACCTCGCCAGCATTTGTTGCTTGCTGTTCTGTTAAATTTTGCTGTTCTGACTGGGATGAGATGATATCTCATAGTTGTTGAAATCATTTTTCTAACTAAAATTATGGGAATCCCCCAAGACTATGACCCATAGTTGCTGTTTCAATTTTTGCAGAATGAAAACCCACCCTTTGGGGTCAACTTTCAGCCACATAATAATAGCAAGACCAAAAATATCAGAGTGGCACTCATTCCTTAGAATAACCAAATGCATAAGATGCAAAAAATAGCATTTGCCCAATGATAAATGCTTGAAGAAAGGAAGGGGTAGAGTAGAAGGATTAATGGAAATGAGAATTCCAGTGATGAAGTGGGGAAAGTGAGGCTACATTGTGGGTATTGTAATTAATGTTCTAAAACAACATGTATATGAATGATTGATCCAGGAATTGATTGAATAGCAATTAGCATGATTCAACTAACAGATACAGCCCTGAACATGCTCACCAGTCTATGCCAGGAAATTTGGAAGACAGTTGCCTGGAAGAGATCCATATTTATTCCCAAGAAAGGTGCTTTCACAGAGTGTGGAAATTATTGAACAATATCATTAATATTACGTGCGATCTAAATGTTGCTGAAGATCATCCAAAAATGGCTAGAACAGTACATTGACCAAGAACCTGCAGAAGTTCGAGCTGGGTTTAGAAGAGGCCATGGCACCAAGGATATCATTGCTGATTTCAGATAGATTCTGACTGAAAGCAGATAATATCAGAAGAATGCCTGTTTGTGTCTTGTTGACTATGCAAAGGCATTTGACTATGTGGATCATAACAAGTTATGGCTAAGATTGAGAAGAATGGGAATCCCAGAACATTTAATAATGCTTATACGAAACCTATACTTAGATCAAGGGGCTGTTATCCAAACAAAGCAAGGGAACACTGCATGGTTTAAAATTAGGAAAGGTGTACATCAAGGTTGTGTCCTTTCCCCATACTTATTCAATCTGTACACTGAGCAAATCATTTAAGAAGCTGGACTCTATGAAGAGGAATATGCCATCAGGATTGGAGGAAGACTCATCAACAGCCTGTGTTATACAGATAACACAAATTTGCTTGCTAAAAATGAGGGGTACTCAAAGAGCTTGATTCAGAAGAGCAGAAAATATATCCTTATGGATTGCATTATGAAATTATGGATTGCATTTCAACATCAAGACAAAAATATTCACCTCTGAACCTACAAGCAACATCATGTTATTGTGTTGTTGTTATGTACTATCAAGTCGCCTGTATCTCATAGCAACCCTATGTATATTAACTCTGAAACTTACCTTATCCTGAGCCAATCTCATCATCTCCGACAGACTTAATCCCGTTTCTCCAGTCACTGAGTCAATCCATCTCATCCTGGATCTTTCTCTCTTGTGTTGTCCCTCCACCCTTCCAAGCTTGATGTCCCTCTTCAAAGACTGGTCCCTCCTGGCCATGTACCCAAGGTATGTTTGACATAACCTCAAAATCCTTACCTCCAGAGAGCAGCCCAGTTTCACCCTCTCCAGGACAGAGGTTGAAATTGTCAATTATTTCATCTTCTTTGGATCCACAATCAACACCTGTCAATCAATACCAATCAGCAGTTAGAGATCAGCAGATATATTTCACTGGGAAAGTCCACTAGTTTAAAGAGTAAGGTGTGCCCGATTCAGGCCAAGGTCTTTTCAATTACTTCCTAGTAATCTGAAAGGTGGGCAATGAATAAAGATGACTGAAGGAGAATCAATGCCTTTGAGCTGCCATGTTGGAGAAGAGTACTCAATACCCCAAGGACTGCCAAAAGAAAAAACATATATGTCTCACAAAAAGTGCAGCCAGAATGCTCCTTGGAGGCAAGGATGGTGAGGCTTCATCTTACATATTTTGGGAATGTTGCTAGAATGTTGCTTAGAAAAGGATATCATGCTTGGAAGGGTGGAGGGTCAGTGAAAGAGGAAACCTCAACACTATGGATTTGCAGCAAGGGGCTCAAGTATGTCATAGATGTAAGGACAAGACAAGATAGAACAGGGTTCAGATCTATTGTACACAGGGTTGCTATGAATCTTACTCAACTCAATGGCACTGGCAACATGAATGGTTGAACTAATCAGGTAAATTTTCATTCAAATCACAATTTAAAGAGGAAAGAAACAATTCAAATGATGAATAAAAGTCTGCTGCAAAAACTTTTAAAACCAAAAATACCACCTTAATGCCTAAAGATGTGTCTGTTCTAAGGTATGATTCCAATTGTCCTGTATGTGTGCAAAAGTTGGACAAGGTAAATGGAAGAACTGGTGCATTCAAACTGTTAATTGGTGAAGAAGATTAAAAATACTATGAATGAGGAAATTTAGTCTTAGAAGAATTTATTGCTAAGGAATATTCTCATTGTATTCCTTAGCAATAAATTAGATTATAAGTCTTAGAGATGTCTGGTTTGGACATGTCATTACGAAAACAAATCTGTAGAAAAGAGCTTTTTGTTGGATAAAGCGGAGAGCATTTTACTGGGTCAGAGAAAATTAAGGATATTCTCTCTGAATTGTTGCTATTGTTACTTGCCAGCAAGTCAACTCTGAACCCTGCAATAAGCTGCAGCCCTGAACTCAAGCAGGCCATGAAGATGGCAGATCTAGGTAACATTTTGCTTTACTACATATGAGATCATAGGAGGGCTGGTGGCAAGTGATAAAAAAAATTAATATATTATTAGTCATTATACATATGACAACAATCTGGAACAATGGGTGCACTGCTGGGTAGACTAGAGGAAGAGGGACAAGAAGGAGGGAAGAAAATGTGCAACAACAAAAAATCTTTTAAAAAGATGAAAGGGGAAAATCTAACTTTTTGCCTCAGGCAAATAAATGGAGAAGTTTTATAAAGACTGACAGTAACTCTTCCTCTGAGCAATGACTCTAACTTGAACATAGTATGTCTTATGACAAATCAATAAACTAAAGGAGAAAATTTAAAAAAAAAAGGAAAAGAAATTGCACTGTCAATCCTAAGCCATGAGGTTTGAATTCACCACCTTCTCTGAGAAAAAAAGATAAGCAATATTTTCCCATGAGATTTATTGCCTCTGAAAACCCTCTGGAGGGGAGGGTCAGCTATGAATTGGTATATTCAATGACACATAACAACACATATAAGATCATTACACGTGGAGGCCAACTAAAAACCACCAGCTTAGAGGAAGTGTCATTGCCATTGCCATCTGTATTCAATAGACCTTTGTAAAATATACCAAAGTCATTTTATGAAAAATTTACAGAACTATAAATAAAGTAATCCATATGTACATATTTGCACATGTTGCCAGGAGAAGCTATTCCTTGGAAAGTGAAATCTTGCTTGGAAAAATGGAGGGTCAGCAAAAGAGAGGAAGACTTTCAATGAGAGGGACTGACCTGGTGACCACAGTGCGTCAGAGATGTTGAGGATGGACGGGATAGGACAGGGTTCAGATCTATTGTTCGTAGGTTCACTATGAGTCGTACCCAACACAACAGTGCCTAACAACAACAAGTAAAGGGAAAGGGAGAATATGTTTGTTATTCTAAAAAGAAATTAAGCATAGCAAATCTAAATTTTTATTTCATATGTTCCAGATTTTAAAATAATGTATACCTGAAAGGAACACCATCCTTTGACTTTTAACAACTTTTCAGCTGTTAAGCATGAATCAATAACTAGACATTCTGTAAATACTGATTCTAAATTCAAAGTCCATCTCCACTGGTCTCTATCTAGCCTCTCATGACAACTGACTTTCCTTCTTGTGCTTGTAAACTTAAAATGCAATGTTTATAAATGTTGGAGAGGATGCAGAGAGATAAGAACTCTCATACACTGTTGGTGGGATTGCAAAACGGTATAACCATTCTGGAAGGCAGTTCGGCGTTTCCTCAAAAAGCTAAACATAGACGTTCCATATGACCCAGCTATTCCACCGCTAAGAATACATCCCAAGGAAAATAGAACTGAGACACAATTTGAGACTTGTACATCAATGTTCATAGCAGCATTATTCACAATCACAAGAACGTGGAAACAGCTCAAATGTCCAACCACAATCGGATTAATTGAAAAACTGGAAATTCACGTGATGAGTTTCACAGCACTCAGGAGCAACGATTTCAAAAATTATTACTTAACTTGGGAGAGACTGGAGAGCATTTATGCTGAGTGAACTAAATCAGTCTCTAAGGACAAATTCTATGAGGACAAATGTGGGGTCAGGATTGGTGGATGATTTATCAACAATCTGCGTTATGCGAATGACACAACCCTGCTTGCTGAAACTGAGAAGGACCTGAAGCGCCTGCTGCAGAGTGTCAAGGACTGCAGCCTGCAATATGGATTGAGGCTCAAT
>NW_006399778.1:5066632-5074021 GCF_000299155.1 Elephantulus edwardii | reverse complement strand
GAAAAAAAAAAAACACCACGTGGAGCCGTTTGAGTCTGTTTGCTGTGCTGTAATATTTTCAATAAATTTGGGCACACCAAAAAAAAAAAAAAACATTATTGTAGAAATGGAAAGATAACTAGTAAAACGTATATGAGGATCCAAGACGGGGAGGGTGGAAGCAGCGGGGAGAGGATGGGCAGGGGGGAAATCATAGGGTCAAATTTGGTGAGTGGAGGGTGAAGGAAATTGAAAAGATCTGGCAGGGATCTAGAAAGACAGGGTAACGGTGGGCATAGTTCAATGGTGATTAATTTTTAAAAATAAAATGAATGGGAATAATTGTATGAAACACAATGTGGATGAAGGATAGTATGAAACCTAGTGTATACAAAATTTGTAAACAAACTATTATTTTTTTTCCTTTTACTTCTTGTTTGCTGTCAAATCAGATCCAACTGGCACAGGAGGAGATTGCCCCTTCTTCTCCAGCAGAACATCTGGTGGATTCAAATCATGCACCTTCAGAATTGCAGCCCATATAAAATAATTTTTTTAAGAAAACCAAACAAAAAAATAAAATAGAGGCTGTCAAAAAATAAAATGACATGCTTAAAAAAAGTTGTAATATTTTATGGCTCCTAATTCTGTTGAGGAAACAGTAGTCATCTTGTTCCCTCTGTAATTGGGGAAAAAAACCAACCTTGTATTTTTATTTTATAAATATCAATTAGTATGGGAAACTCAGCAATTTAAAAATCTCCTAAATCATCAATTTACTTCAAATAATCTTTTTTTGGCACCTGCCTTCACATTTGCCTATTTATGAGCTGTTAACAAGTCATTTTGGTGCACAAACATCATTAAAGATGAAAGAATACTACAACACGCCCTTTTAATAAACAGCACTGTCCAAGTTCTTGTCCAAAATATTGCAAGATGAAGTTCTTCTTCCTATTGAATGACTAACTAGACGAGAATATCACGTTTCTTTTTTGTCCTTAGAAATACATTCTTTACCCATTGATTCCTGAGTTTGAGAAAAATTATTTAGGACGTTGTCATCTGAAGACTTATAATCTGAGATTTCACTTACATGATCAATTTCATCATCCTCATTAGAGTCTAGAGTGATGCTGTCTTCCTTCATTTATCTTCTGAATCATCTAATAATTGCAAAACATCTTCCTCAATCAATTTTTTGTCTTGGCATTATGAGTGGAAAATGAAAAACAATACCAATTTCTCAATTGTTCAATGAAAGCAAAAAGGAGACTACAAGATGGTATCTCCAGTCTTCTTTTCACATCTTCTGACAATGGAATGTCTTGAGCAACTGTTTCGTTTCCTATAGATGTTCTAACAAACTATTACAAATCAAGAGACTTCAAATAATAACACATATATCTATAGCACAATGTGTTATAATATAGTTTTAGAGATCACAAGTCCAAAATGGATCTCACTAGTCTAAAATCAAGGCGTAGGCAGGATTGCATTCTTTCTAGAGGCTCTAAAGAACTGTTTCCTGAAAATGACGAAACATCACTACAAGAAACAAAAAGAGACCCAGAGAAATGGAAGTATATACCTTGCTCTTGAAAAGGAAGACTCAATATTGTGAAAATGACAATTCTACAAAGGCAATCTACAAGTTCAATGCAGTCCCAATACAAATACCAACTCCATTTTTCAACAAGATGGAAAAGGCAATTTCCAGTTTCATCTGGAATGGAAAGAGACCTCCAAATAAGCAAATGACTCCTTAAAAAGAGAAACAAAGTAAGAGGCATCCCACTCCCTGATTTCAAATCCTACTATACAGCCATGGTGGTCAAGACAGCATGGTACTGGTACAATGACAGAAACATAGATCAATGGAATAGAACTGAGAACCTAGAAAACAGCTCATCTATCTATGGTCAACTGATTTTTGATAAGGAGATGTAATCAGTGACGTGGGGAAATTACAGTCTTTCTAACAAATAATGTTGGCAAATTTGGAAAACTATCTGCAGAAAACTCAGCCAAGACCCACACTTCACACCAAACACAAAAACCAACTCAAAGTGGATCAAGGACCTAAGACTAAAACCAAAGACTATATAAACATTATTAAATAAAAGTTTGTAAGAACTCTGGACCCCCTAGACCACAACATGAACAGTCTTCCAAGCATCCTGAAAAACCTACAACCAGGAAAGCATAAAATAGATGAATCAGAACTTCTAAGAATCAAGTCCCTATGTACATCAAAAAATTTCTCGAACAGGGTAAAAAGGAAAGCACAGACTGTGAAAAAATATTTGGTGATGACATGTCTGATAAAGGACTTATATCTAGAATTTCTAGAATGCTCCAGCACAGGATATGAACAGACACTTCACTAAAGAAGACATTCCGATGGAAAACAAACACATGAAGAAATGTTCATAATCCCTAGCTCTAAGAGAGATGCAAATCAAAACAACTACGAGATATCATCTCACCGCAGTAAGAATAGCAAAATTTAACAGAACAGCAAGCAACAAATGCTGGTGAAGTTGTGGAGAAACTGGAACCCTTATTCATTGTTGGTGGGACTGTAAAATGGTGCAACCACTATGGAAGGCAGCACGGCGCTTCCTCAAAAAGTTGTAAATAGAAATATCATTTGACCCAGAAATTCTACTACTGGGAACATACCCTAAAGAAACCAGAACTGCCACCCAAGCAGACATGCACACCTGTGTTTATTGTGGCTTTCTTCGCAATAACAAAGAGCTGGAAACAACCCAAGTGCCCATCAACAAATGAATGGATAGATAAGCTCTTGTATGTTCACACAATGGAATACTATGCAGCATTGAAAAACAGGGAATTCATGAAATATTATGCAATATGGCTGAACCTGGAGGACATTATGCTAAGTGAAATACCTCAGTCACAAAAAGGACAAATATTACATAGTGCTACTGTTGTAAAATGAAACTGACATCGGGGTTGAGAGAAGAGAGAGAAGGAGGGGAGGAATCATATATACTGCATTGAAACAGACAAGGGAGAGAACTATTTAAAAGGGATATATGATTGAGTATTATTGTCATTACAGAAGTCCAGAATGAAGGCTGCACAGTGGAATGGACTTGGAAGGAGGGATTGTATAACAATGACAAAATTTTTTTCTTTTACTTTTCAAGGAGAAAAGTAAATTGGGGGAGGGGGTAGACAGGGAGAAAAGTGCAACAGTGAATGACTGGAAACCCTAAGTCTCTGTAAACTTTCATTAAAATTAATTTTAAAAAAAAACAAATGGATAGAGAAGCTGTGGTATATTCACACAATGGAACACTATGCAGCACTGAAAAACAAAGAACTCATGAAATATACAAAATGGGTGACCCTGGAGGACATTATGCTGAGTGAAATATCTCAGTCAGAAAAGGAAAAGTATTGCATAATGCCACTGTTATAAAACAGGACTGGCATGGGGGTTGGGGAAAACTAAGAAAAGAGGGGATAAATAATGTATACTGCATTGAAACAGATGAAGGAAAGAACTGTTTAAATGAACTATATGATTAGGTATTGTTTGCATGACAACAGTCCAGAATAAGAGCTGCCTAGCAAAGTGGACTGGGCAGAGGAGGAAATTTTGCAACAATGAAAGAATTTTTTTCAAAGAGAAAAGCAAACTGGGGAGGTGGGTATGGAGGAAAACGTACAACAATGAATGAGTGTAAATCCAAGTTCTAAATAAACTTTCATTAAAATCTCAATTAGATGTTCATTGAAATGAAAAATAAACAAACTAAATTAATTAAAAAAATATAAATAAATAAATGTGATTTTTAAAAAATTACCAGTTTCAGTAATAGCTGTTCAAAATGTTAATAAAGATTTTGTTGCATGGTAGCATTAAAAAAATAATAATTTTTTCCTTCCTTTTTCTAGCTTCTAGAGGTTTCCCACATCCCTCGACCTGTGATTCCATTTCTCCAGCAACGAATGTTCATTGCTAATGGAGGTGCCAAGTTAAGATTATTGGAAGTTTTCCTCATGTAACTCTTGTTCTCTGCTTTTGTAGTTACATCTTCCATTCTGACTTTTTTAACTACCCTTGCAATTTTCTTCAGTCTCTCGACTACTAACTGAAAGGGTGACAGTTCAAGTCCACAAAGGTTCCATGGAAGAAATGCCCGGCAGCACAATTCTGAAAAAATCATCCATTGATAACAGTATGGAGTATGGTTCTGCTCTGACATACAGAGCAGATCTCTGTGTGAGTTAAAACCAATTATTCGGATAGGCTCAGATCAATAGTAATGAATTTTATAAAACACATTGTAGGGGAATGGTACAATGAAACACAATGTGAATAGAGGTATACATGAAGCACAATGTATATAAACAAAACACAAACTATACAAATTTTATATGGAAACAACATAAAATAAAAATAATTTTTAAAAAAACAATTAGATGACAATTTGTGATTGATGATACTGATTAGAGTAGCCCACCTGCATAATCCAAAATAATTTCCCCATCTCCAAATCCTTAATTTAATTTGTAATGTCCCTTTTGCAATATAACACATCAACAGATTCTCAGAATTAGAATTGTTGTTGCTGATAGGTGCCATCAAGTCTATTATGACTCATAGCAACCCTATAAGCAACAGATCTGAACCTTGCCCTATCCTGTGCCTTCCTTGTGATCTCTGTCCTGCTCAAGACCATTGTGGTGGTCACTGTGTCATTCTATTTCATTGAGGTTCTTTTCCTTTGCTGATCTTTCCCAGCGTGTTTCTCTCCAAGGACTGATTTTCTTAAAAAATACATCCTAAGTAAGTGAGATGAAGTTTCACCATCCTTGCCTCTAAAGAGCACTCTAGTTGCACTTGCTTCACGTTAGATTTGTTTGTTCTTTTGGAATTCTATGGGATATGCAATACTCTTTGCAAATACCAACATTTAAAAGCATCAATTCTTCTTCTGCCATCCTTGTTCATTATCCAACCTTCAGATTCATAGAAACAATGGAAAAGTCCATGGATTGCATGAGGTACACCTTAGTCCTTAAACTGGAATCCTTGTTCTTTAGAAATTTGAAGTCTTTGGAAACAGATTTCCCCAATGCAATACATCTCTTGATTTCTGGACTGTTGCTTCTATGGATATTGATTTTGGAGGCAAGTAAAATGAAGTCATTGACAACTTCAATCTTTCTCCATCTATTATTATGTTGTCTCCTGGTCCAGTGGTAAGGATTTTTTTCTTTTTGTTAAAATGTAATTCATATTGAAAGTTACAGTCTTTGATCTTCTGCAGAAGTATTTCAAGTTTTCTCCACTTTCTGCAAGCAAGGTTTTGTCATCTGCGTAACACAGATTGTTGATAAGTCTTTCTAAAATCCTAAAGCCACATCCTTCTTCAAATAGTCCAATTTATTGAATTATTTCCTTAGCATACAGATTGAATAGATATGGAGAAAGGGTACAATGCTGACGCACACTTTCCTGATTTTAAACCATGCAATATTCCATTATTCTGTTCAAACAATTGTTGTTTGTCTTTGTATAAGTTTCCCATAAGACTAATAGCATTCTTGGATTCCCATTCGTAAAAATGTTAGCCATGAAGTACAATAATGAATGACTGGAAACCCTAAGTCTCTGTAAACTTTCATTAAAATTAATTTTTTAAAAATTCAACCATATAATAAAAATAAATAAATGATTCGAAATAAAATCTTTTTAAAATGTTAGCCATGATGACCCATAAAGTCAAATTCCTTGGCATAATCAACAAAACACAAGTAAAAATCTTTCTAGTATTCTGTTTTTAATTAAGACATGCTTGACATTGGCAATGATATCCCTGTGAATACCCTCTTCTGAATCCGGCTTGAATTTCTAAAAGTTCCCTGTCAATGTACTGTCCCAGTCATTTTAAAACTTTAGCAGCTTTTACTTTCATGTAATATTAATTATATTGCTTGATAATTTCCACATTCTATTGGATCATCTTTTTTTGGGAATAGGAACAAATATGGATCTCTTCCAGAAAGTTGGCCAGGTATCTGTTTTCCAGATTTGTTGGTAGATATTAATGAGCACATTTAGGATTACATCTATTTGGTGAAACATGTTAATTGGTATCCCATCAATTCCTGGGGCCTTCTTTTTTACCAATGCCTTTAGTGTTGTTTGGACTTCTTCTTTCAGTACTATTGGCTCTTGATCATATGCTATTTCCGGAACCGGTTCAATGTAAAATTCTTTTTGGTACAGTGACTCTGTGTATTCTTTCCATCTTCTTTTGGAAATCTTTCAGCATTGCAGCTCAAGGCTTAAATTTGTTCTTCAGTTCTTTCAGTTTGAGAAATGCTAACCATGTTCTTCTCTTAGTTTTCTACCTCTAGTTCTTTGCATATTTCATTATAATACTTTACTTTGTCTTCTCAAGCTGTCCTTTAACATATTCTGTTCAGGTCTCTTAGATCCGTGTTCTTTCCCCTTGTTTTGACTTTGTTCATTCTAATGCTAACTTCAGAGTCTCTTCTGACATTCATTTTGGTCTTTTCTGTCTCCCCGATCTTTACAATGACCTTTTGGTTTCTCCACGGATAATGTCCTTCATATCATCTCAGAACTCAGTTCATCTTCAGTTATCAGTGCCCAACACATCAAATCTATTTTTAAGTTGGTTTTTAAATTCAGTTGGAATGAACTCAAAGTCATATTTTGGTTCAGGGGTTCACTACAAAGACAGAAGAGGAAGAATGGATGGATGTCAGGAAAGACTCTGAATATTGCACTAGAGTGCAAAGAAACCAAAGCAATGCGGGGAGAAGGGTGTAACAATGAATGAATGGAATCCCAAAATTTCTGTAGATGTTCATTGAAATGAAAAATAAACAACCTAAATTAAAAAAAAATTAATTAGCTAGCGCTTTAGGCTTGTAGGTATGTGGGTACATGTAAACTGGTTTTATTTAAAAAAATGTTTTGCTGTTGAAACTCATGTTTTTTTAAAAAAAATAAAATAAATTTCTGTTGAAAAAAAAAAGAGTTTTAATCATGGATCCAAATTAAAAAAAAAAAAAAAGAAACCAAAGCAAAGGGGGAAAAATCAAGATATTTAGGAACTGAACAGAAGATTTCAAAGGGCAGCACAGGAAGACAAAGTAAAGTATTATAATGAAATGTGCAAAGAGCTGGAGTCAGAAAAGCAAAGGGATAGAACTCAACATTTTTTTAATGTTTTTTTTCACTAATCTATTTACAAAATTTTAATACAAATTCAAACAAATTCTTTCAATTTGCCTCACCCCTCCACTCATCAAATTGTACAACCCAATGATTAATCCCTCTTCCCCCTGTACATCCACATCCCTCTGTTCCCAGCCTTTCCCACCCCTCCTGGA
>NW_006399778.1:5048226-5065512 GCF_000299155.1 Elephantulus edwardii | reverse complement strand
TTCAACTCCTGTACATTTTACGCATTCTATTTCATGTTTTTTGCCATTTCCAATTTTCCTAGATTTATACTTTATTCACTTGAAGTTCCAATTATTTTTTGGATATTTGCGACTATTTCGACTCTTTTTGAATCTTGCCACTTCAGCAAATTAAGGTCCTTCAGTGGGTGAAAGTGTCATTATGATAGACTCTCTGTGAGAAGGCAGCTTTCTTAGTCACATTTCGAGCACCTTCTAATCTGAAGGACTCGTCTTCAAGCACTATATCCAATAATGGTCTTGCGTTGTCCCTGAGGTTTCCAAAGGCCTGTTATTTCAGAAGTGGATAGTCAGTCCTGTTTTTCAATCTGTCTGAGTCTGGAAGTTTTACTGAAGCCTTTCCACCACAGATGACCCTGTTGGTGTTTGAAATACCAGTGCTACAGCTTTCAGCATCACAGCAACACACAAACCACCAGAGGAATGCAAACTGACAAGTAAGTAGGGAAGAATCAGGATATGTTCATCCTTAAAAATCCAAAAATCCCTACTTGATTAAAGTTATGTTGACTCTCTGTCAGGTTTCCCAAGCTATAGAAATGTTCCATGAAGAAGACTTCCCTTCCATTTCCCTAAGAGCAACTGGTGGAGTCTAACCACTGGCCTTTTGGTTAGCTGCCCAGCACGTTATGCACTGTGTCATCAGAGCTTGTGATGGACATTATTGGAGTGCCACTATTCTATCTACCACAGCACCACAATAAGAAAACTAGGGTGATGCAACCACGGAGAGTTCTTTCATTATTACATCGTCCTTGTAGGCAACTCTACTATCATTGCATTTCCTTTTAGTTTTGTACTTTCAGACAAAACAGAAATATTAGAGCTCACTGGTAAGTAATGTAGAATAATTCTTAGGACAAAGATGTAATAAAATGTCTCAAGAGGTAGGAGAAATGAGATCACTGGGATTCTACCATTTATCTTAGATTTCAATGTGCCCGTTATCAACTACAAGATTGAATGAATTTTCCTTTTTCTTAGTACAATTTCTCTCGGTTTTTGTAGGATCTACGAGGAAGAATTAAAGTTATAAAATATCAATTCTTAGAAATAAAACTAAAAAAACAAACATAAAAAAAAGAAATAAAACTGCTTGAAAAGAAGAAACTCAAAACCAGTAATTCAGTGCAGTTTTATATTGATTAGATGTCTAGGTTTAGGCTATGCTAAGCGAAATCTTGACACAGTCCCAGATAGGAATTTAAGTGAAGTGAAATAAGACTAAATCGGTTGGAATTTAATGAGTAGGGCACACATTCACTGCCACCAAGTTGGTTAGAACACATGGCGATTCTTCAAGGCTATAAATCTTCATGAAAGGAAACGGACTCTCTCCCAAGTAAGAGGCTGATGGATTTGAACAACTGTAGGTACATGGTGTTCTGGTGAGTAGTGCAGCACATTGCAGACTGTCCCACCAGGACTCTAGAAGGGAGCAGGGCAGGAAAGGCTGTAAACAGTAAAGCAAGCTGCTATGGCTCACTCAGGAACAAAACAAACTAAATAAAAACCAGCAATTAGTTGCGTCAGAACTGACTCCTATCTCACCCTCCAGTGGGTTTTCCCAGGCCGTAAATCATGCAAGAGATTGATGTCCCTTTCCAAGAAATAGCTCCTCCTAGCAACATATCCAATGTATGTGAGACAAAAAGCTGCACCATCTTTGCCTCTAAGGGACACTCTGGCTGTACCTCCTCTGAGAAATATCTGTTTGTTCTTCAGGAAGTCCATGGAATATTCTGTACTCTTCTTCCAGCACTGTAACTCAAAGGCTTTCATTCTTTTTTTGTCATCATTATTTACTGTCTAGCTCTCAGATGCATAGCAAGTGATTGAAAAGACCATCGGCTGGATCAGGTGCACCTTAGTCTTTAAACAGACAACAGATATCATTAATAGTTAAATAAATGCTTATAAATAAAAATACATAATAGTAAAAAAACCCACAGACAAACAACAAACCAACCCTGACATCATTGTTCCTCAGTACTTTGGAGATGTCTCTGATAGCAGACTTCCCTGATATATATGTCTTTTGCTTTCTTGACTGTTGATACCAGGGTGCTGATTGTGGATTCAAGTAAGATGAAATAATTGACTATTTCAGTCTTTTCTCGATCTATCGTAATGTTGCCTATCAGCCAATGGTGAGGATTTTTTTCTTCTTGATGCTGGAATATAATCCCTATTGAAACCATATGAGATTAGTAATCTACTGCAAACCATTAGTGTCAAATAAACTCATGTCATCTCTTCTTTGTGCCCTTGCTCAGCATCTCTCTCTTAAAAGAAGTATATGTTTATCCCAAGTTTGGGGGTTTGTGACATCAGTCAAAGATAAGATGTGGGAACAAAAATAAAATCTAGTGCTTTAGTCTGTGAGGAACAGTTAAGCTGCCAAGCCAGAGGGGGAGGTTCCAAATCCATCAGCTGTTCTGAGGGTGAAACACGGGCACCTCATTCTTGTACAAATTACCATCTGAAAAACCCTCTGGAGGGTCAGCTATGAGTTAGTTCCAACTCCATGGTAATGACTTTGCTTTCTTTTACTCTATACAGAAGATTATCTTCAAATACCACAAGCCAATGATCCAAAGCCAAGAATCTCAGAGCAAGAAGGTTGTTCTCTTTAACTCAAGAACTAGAGCTCCCCCTCTCCCTCCTCCCCCCCTCTCCCCCTCCTAAGTCCTAAGTTCATGTGTGACTCTTACATATATGTAGCATATGTATTCTCAAGTTCATATAAAATGTGAGGAATTCTACATTTGGGAAGGACATTGGACACCTGTTCAAGGATCTATTCAGAGGCAGACAAGCAAAAAGTAACTTGCCTAAGGTGACAAAGTTAGTACTATTTCCAAGCTTCTGGGCTGCAGGCCTAGAGGTTTTCCCAGGAAGCCATGCTGCCTAGCTGACTCTAGTATTATAATGGAGGACTCATGTACAGCCATCTCTCTGCCCGGAAGCCCAGGGAAAAGGGCCATTGGCCTCGGGCCCTGCTGGGCCACCTAACTTGACCCCCCCCCAGTTGCTTGCCTTTGCAGAACACCCTGTTTAATGCTTTATGCCTCTCAGTGTTTCATTATTGATTCAGCCCCTCACTGCTGGGTTTGAGCCGTGAGCATTTGTATAATGTCAACTTCATCAAAAATGTAGGAGTTGGGGTTTTTACTCGTCTGCGTGCTACCTAGACGGTTTAAGTCGATGGTTGGCGGTTTCTGCAAGCCAAGAAGGGCACTGGCAGCCCATGGGATGACTTCTCCCTTCTCTGGAGGGATGCTGGGCCCCGAAAGCTCTGGGGGAACAAGCATTTCCCAGCTCCTGAAGGTGGGTACAAGGTCTGGGACGGACGATTATGAGGAGAACTGGAAAGTAGTGAGTAATGTTTTAAAACAAGTACCAACCACAGTCTAGGAACAAATTAAGTAAAGCATTATTATGCCATATTAAAATGTTACAGATAATATCTTTAAAAAATCAAAGAAATGTTTCTTCATCTATGCACTAAAAAAAATTTCCCTGGCCACCTACTATGTGCTAGACACTACATTCTAGTGCTAAATAAAGCAGGTAAGGTCTCAAATCTCATGGAGCTGAAATTCTCACCAGGCCATACAATGGAATAACAATAACATTTATTGAGCACCTACTATGTGCTAGGTTCCATTCTGTGCACTTCAGTCTAGAATGATATTCTTTTCACAGAGCTTTTTAAAGCTCATATGTGCATCTGCCATCAACTGACTTTAAAAAAAAAATCATCCTTTGAAAGCTCTGTGGAGCACAGCTCTGCTCTGACACACATGGGATTGGCATGAGTTAGAATCAACAGTACAAAGTGTCCAGAGGAAAAGAAGAAACTGTACCAAAGGCTTAACAGAGGCCATCCTCTTATGATGACTTTATAGGTATTTTTTTTCTTTCTGCTGATTGAAGTGTCCAAATTACATGTTGATCTTCTAAACGAACAGTCAGTAGTTAGACTCCACTGGCTGCTCTGAAGAAGAAAAATAGGACAGTCTCCTCCCATAAAAATGTACAGCCTTGGAAGCACAGTGGAAGGTCACCATGAGTCCCACTGTGAATTGGCTCAATCGCAATGGATTTGGTTTGGGGTTTGGTGCAATGAAGAAAAAGAAGAATGAAAGGGTGCAGAAGGTAAGTTATAGAGCACAGCCTAAAAGAAAGCAGGCAGAGATGCTTCTCTGTTAATCCCTGATATTTTGAGGCTCTGAGCATACCAGACTCTTGTCTGCCACAGAAGCTCTGGGTTCCATCCTAGTGGAGGTAGCCACCACTTTCTCCCAGGAGAGTGGAGGTGCTGGAGAGTCCCCAGGCTGTGGCCCAGGGCCATACAGCCTGTGGTCAGGGCTGGGGGAGGGTTGAGCCATGTGGAGACTGAGCTTTGAAACAGAATCCTTTAATGCAATGGGCAATACAGGCATCAGGAGCCATGCACATTCCTGCCAGGTGTGTAGTGCCAAGTCCCAGCCTTCCCAGATTCTGAAACTCCAAGCTGATCCTAACAGCTGGGCCTGCCGGCCAGCCTCCCTAAACCCCTGTCCTGGTCAGAGAGATGGACAGCAACAGCTAAGCCACTGTCCGAAGGTCCTGCTGTGCTGCCTCCCAGCTCTGAAGGTGCCTGGGAATGGAGAGGACAGGTCTCCAGGTGATAAGGACAATAAGAAGTTTTGAGCTCTTGTCACACGGCGAGGCCTAATGCTGAACACTCGCGTGGCAGAGCTTAATGCAATGAGGAAACAGAAGCCCAGAGACATTAACTCACTTGCCCAAACTCACAGAGCCAGAGAGCTGCAGGCTCACAGTCTGACTCCAGGTCCCATACTTTAAATCACTGTGCCACTGTCTCCTGTGCTATATAGCTGGGCTTACTGGGGGTGCTCCTCCCCCAGGAATTGCCACATGAGGTGGGGCAGCAGTTTTGGTCACTGAGGAAGCTGTAGAATTTTGTAAAGAGTATGTCCATTGGAGCAATATATCAACAGAGAACTGCCAGATGTGCAGGCTGGAGTTAGAAGATGTCATGGTACTAGGGATATTATAACTAATGTTAGATGGATCTTGGCAGAAAGTGGAGAACACCAGAGGAATTATCTGTGCTTCATTGACTATGCAAAGGCTGTTGACTGTGTAGATCACAAGATGCTATGACTGCCTCTGAGAAGAATGGGAATCCCAGAACATTTGATTGTGCTTATGTGAAACCTATACTTGGACCAAGAGGCAGTCGTCAGAACAGAGCAAGGAGACACTACATGGTTCAAAATCAAGAAGGCTGTCTATCAGGGATGTATTTTGTCTCCATACCTTTTCAATCTGTCTGCAGAACAGATAATTCAAGATGCTGGGCTGTACGAGGAGGAATGTGGCATCAGGATCGGTGGAAGAGTCATCAACACCTGTGTTATGCAGATGACACAACCGTGCTTGCTGAAACTGAGGAGGACCTGAAGTGCTTGCTGCAGAAGGTCAAGGACTTCAGCCTTCAATACAGATTGAAGCTCAACATAAGGAAAACAAAGATTCTCACCACTGAGCCAATTGGCAGCATCAGTATAGATAGTGAAGCGATTGAGATAGTTAACAGTTTTAGTTTACTTGACTCCAAAGTCAACATTCTTGGTACCAGCAGCCAGGATATCAAGAGATTAATTGCATTGGCAAAGTCAGCTGTGAGGGACCTCTCAAGAGTACTAAAGTGCGATGGTGTCAGGCTGGAGACTAAGGTGCACCTGATCCGGGCTATAATCTTCACAATTATGTGCTATGCATCGGAGAGTTGGACAGTGACTAGGGATGATAGAAAGAGAATTGATGCCTTTGAGCTGTGGTGCTAGAAAAGAGTGTTGAATATACCATGGACTGCCAAGAGAACAAACAGGTTTGACCTGGAGAGGGTGAAGCCGGAATGCTCCTTGGAGTCAAGGATTCTGAAGCTTCGTCTGACATACTTTGGGCATGTTGGAAGGAGGGACTGGTCCTTGGAGACAGATGTCATGCTTGGGAGGGTGGAGGGACGGTGCAGGAGGGACCCTCAATGAGATGGAGCGATTCTGTGATTGGGGTGGTGGGAATGAGTGTGTAGGAGATGGTGAGGTTGGCACAGGATAGAACGGCATTTAGGGCTCTTGTACATAGGGTCACTATGAGTCTCAAGCGACTCAACAGCACATAACAACAACAATGTCCAAAAAGGCCACTATGAGTTGGAATCAACTACATGGCAGGTGGTTTTTGGATAAGCCTTGTCCTGGGCCGAGGCATCATTCCTTAGTGCCACATCTTTCTATTTGTGCTTGTTATTGCTATCATTCCTTTGACGATGAAGACACTGGCTCAGAGAGGTAAAGCCGTCTGGATAAGGTCACACAGCTAATAAATAGCAAAGCAGAATTTGAACCAAGGTCTCTTTAATCTTGCCACCAAAGTAGAGATGGACTCTTCTCCCAAGCTGACTACTGAGCCCAAAAGGGTTCAGGCAAAATTAAATCAGTGTTAATATGGGAAAGCTTTTTCCATTCTTTCCATTTTTTTATCCTTTTTTTATTAATTTTAATTAAAATTTACAGACTTTGTATTTCCATCCATTCATTGTTGCACTTTTCTCCCTGCCCACCCCTTCCCCTCCAGTACATTCTTCTCTTTGAAAAGTAAAAGTTACCCCATTGTTTTACAATCCCTCTCCCCAGGTCCACTCCACTATGCAGCCTTCGTTCTGGGCTCCTCTCATGAAAATAATACCTAATCACATATCCCTTTTAAACAGTTTTCTTCCTCATCTGTTTCAATGCACTATACATTATTTATCACATCTTTCTCAGTCTCCCCTCAACCCTGAGGTCAATCCTGTTTTAGAACAGTGGCACTATGTAGTATTTGTCCTTTTGTGACTGAGATATTTCACTCAGTATAATGTCCTCCAGCGTCACCCATTTTGTATAATATTGCATGAGTTCTTTGTTTTTCAATGCAGCGTAGTATTCCATTATGTGAATATACCACAGCTTCTCTGTCCATTCGTTTGTTGATTGGTAGTTAGGTTGTTTCCAACTCCTTGCTATTGTGAACAAAGCCGCAATAAACATGGGTGTGCATGTATCTGGTTGGGTGGCAGTTATGGTCTCTTTGGGGTATATTCCCAGTAGTGGAATTGCTGGGTCCAATGGTATTTCTATTTGCAACTTTTTGAGAAAGCGCCACACCGCCTTCCACAATGGTTGCACCATTTTACACTCCCACCAACAGTGATAAGGGTTCCATTTTCTCCATAACCTCGCCAACATTTGTTGCTTGCTGTACTGTTAAATTTTACTATTCTTACTGGAGTGAGATGATATCTCATAGTTGTTTCCATTCTTTCAATTTTTAAAAAATTCTAAATAATTAAAACAACTATGAAGTATCAACTCACCCCAGTAACAATAGCAAAATTCAACAGAGCAACTAACAATAAATGAAGGCAATAAGGTGCTTTCTCAAAAAGTTGGAAATAGAAATATCATTTGACCGGTTAGCAATTCCACTGCTGGGAATATACCCTAAAAAAATCAGAACTGCCACCCAAAAAGATATATGCACATCTACATTTTATTGCTGTGTTGTTCACAATAGCAAAGAAATTGAAACATCCCAAGTGCCCATCAACAAATGGATAGAGAAGTTGTGGTATACTCACACAATGAAATACTACGCAGCACTGAAAAACAAGGAACTCATAAAATATTATACAAAATGGGTGAATCTGTAGGCCATTATGCTGAGTGAAATATCTCAGTCATGAAAGGACAAATACTCTATAATGCCACTGTTATAATACAGGACTGACAGGGGGTTTGGGAAGAAACTAAGAAAAGAGGGCATAAATGATATATACTGCATTGAAACAGATGAGGGAAAGAAAGGTTTAAAAGGAGTATATTATTAGGTTTATTTGCATGACAAAAGTGCAGAATGAGAGGTGCATAGCAAAGTGGACTGGGGAGAGGGGTAATTATGCAACAATCAAAGAATTTTTTTTTTTCAAGGAGAAAAGCAAACGGGTCTAGGTAGGTAGGAAAATGTGCAACCATGAATGAATGGAAATCCAAGTTCTCTATAAACTTTCATTAAAATATCAATTAAAATTTTAAAAATTTTCAAAAAATCCTAAATATACTATATCCCAATGCATTTTGATAATAATGCTCTGTGAAAGGTACTCTTATGAATCACGTTATATGTAATATTGTTGCTGGTGTTAAGGACCATCGAGTTGTAGATAACTCATGGCCACCTTATGAACAAAAGACCTCAATAGTTGTAAAACTTTCATTTCTCTAAGTTCATAGAGATTCTGGATGCAAGCTATTTCAGAAGTGGATGCCACTCCTGCTTCCATGCCTGTTTTAATCTGGGAGCTCTGCCAAACAATGCCTACCGTGGGTAACCATTATGGCATATGATGCATCGATGTTGCAATGTTTAGGATCACAGCAACCATAAGTTACTTCTGTGTGTCATACTACATTTTATTCCTCCAACTTATGATGCAGACTTTCTTATTAGCCCCATTTTACATATGAGCAAACTGAAATACAGAGAAGTGATGCCATGTACTTCAACCAGACAGAAATAGAAAGAGTTGGGATTCAAACCCACACATTTTGGCTGTGGGCCTCCCTCTCCTAACCCACTCCACCCACAGCTCACCAAATGGGCACAGGAAGTCCTTGGCCACCCCTGTTCCAGCCTTCCCCACTTCCATTCCCCTAAAGCCTGTTGACTTTCCCTATGAGCAGGCCACTCTCCTGCTGGGAGCAGGATCTGGGCTGTCAGGCTCCAGTCAGACGGATGGCTTTCCCTGGCCAGGCCTGGCTTCCAAGTTTCTTCACACTGGACCCAAATACAACACAAGCTAGCAGCTCTGGCTGCTCTTCAGAAAAGACTCGAGGGGGGTGTGGAAAGAAATCTAATTAGAATCCCTCAGAGCCCAGCTCTTCCTCTTATTAAATCAGCCTCCTTTGAAGTGGAACTCAGCTTATTATAATAATTCAAGTGCTGAGGAACTGTCTTATATGATCCTGAGCTGAGAAACAGCCCTTTCACAATTGCATTTACCCGTGTCCTGGTCTCTTCCCACTGGGACAAAGGATGACTGTGGATGCCAAATGGTCCCTGCTTTGAGGAAGAGCTGGGAGAGGTGCTGGCTTCCCCATGGGGCACAGTCATCAAGGTGCAGTGGTGGGAACCCCATGAAGTGTGGGGAAAAGGGCTTCCTAGATTTTTCTGCATCCTAGTCAAATACTAAGCCAGAAATCCCACCAGAGCACAGTTGTTGTGTTAGTTGCCGTCGGGCTGAGTACAACTCAGAGCAACTCAATGAACAGCCAACCTGAAACCTGCCCTACTCTGTACAATGCTCACCGTCTCCAAGACTAGAGCCCATTACTGAAGTCACATTGTCAATCTGTCTCCTTGAGGAGCCTTCCTTTTCCTTCACTGACCCTCTCTCTTTTCAAGTGTCCCTTCCCAAGGAAAAACCTTGCCTAGCTAGATGTCCAAGGAATGAAAGATGAAGCTTCATCATCCTTGCCTCCAATGACCACTCTGGCCACATTCTTTCTAGGACATATCTGGATGTTCTTTTGGCAGTCCATGGGATAGTCAGCACTCTTCTCCAGCACCACAACACAAAGGCATCAATTCTTCTTCTTTCAGCCTTATCCATTGTCCAGCTCTCTGATGTGTAGTAGGTGATTGAGAAGACCATGACCTGAATCAGGTGTATCTTGGTCTTTAAACTGACATCATCACTCTTCACTATTTTGGAGATGTTCTTGATAGCAGACTTGCCCAATGCAATACATCCCTGGATTTCCTGACTGCTGGCACCAAGGGTGTTGATTGTTTATCCAAACAAGATGAAATAACTGACAGTTTCAATCTTTCCTACATCTATTGTTGACTGTTGGCCCCCTGCGCTAAGGATTTTTGTCTTCTTGTTGTTGAGATGTAATCCATACCCTCCTCACTCCCAGCAAGCCAAGTTGTGTCATCAGAATAGCACATGTTGTCAATGAGTCTTCCTCCAATCCTGATACCACACTCCTCTTCATAGAGTCCAGCTTCACAAATTACTTGCTCAGTAGAGTGAATAGATATGGAGAAAGGATACAGCCATTATGCTCACACTTCCTGATCTTAAATCATGCAGTGTTCCATTGCTCTTTTAAAATAACAGCTTCTTGGTTTAGGTATAGATTTTGTATGAGCACGATTAAGTGTTCTGGGATTCCCATTCTTCTCAATGAAGGCTTCACAATGGAAACTTCAGAAGGTTCCTTTCAAAGTCTGGGACACTGATATGGAACGAATAGCCAAGAAAAGCACATACCCTGCCCTGAAAGTACAGACCTTCATGGACTCCATCAGATTCACTGAATCACTTGGCTGTAGATTTCAGAGCCTCACCTCAAGGAACCCTGATTCTATAGGTCTTTGGGATCCCAGACTGTCCCCAGAATCTGTATTCTTTACAGGGTCTCGTGGTAATTTGGTGAGGTTCAGACACCACTGGCCACTTAATACCTTCCCACAGTCACATTTTGCATGTGGTACTCACTCTCCATCTCCACAGGGAGGAGGCACTGCGAGGAGCTCCATTGCTGGTGATAGTTTGGTTGCTGTGCGTTACTGTGGAGCAGGCTTGAGCACACAGTCAGCGAAGGAACTACAGAACAGAGTGTTGCCCAGCGCTATACCATTTCCATGACCATCTGTACATTTGAGTCCCTTATTGCAACCACTGTGTTCTTCAAGTGCCTTCAAACCTGGAGAGCCCACCTTCCAGTGCTCTTAGACCATATTCTGATATTGGACAAAATTCTGCTGTCATTCACAGAGTTTTCAGTGGTTTATTTTCTAAAGCAGATTACTCTCCATCCCTCCTAGCCTGTCTTAGTTCGGAAGCTTTGCTGAAGCTTGTTCACCATACATGACCTCGCTGGATTGGAAATAGTAGTGCTGCAGCCTCCAGCATTACAGGAACACACAAGCCACCACAGTACAGCAGATGGTAGAATAATTGTGCTCAACCTGGGCTCAAACCCACAACCCTCAGGTTAGGACTATCATGATCTGCCCACTAAGCTAGTTTGGTACTTGTTTGTTACTGCTACTACAAAGTGATTCAAGTGTTCCCTGGCTGGAAAAGTGTTTTCAAGTCACTTCTTGTGGCCAATTTCCTTTCTTTTCTAGATACCTTAAGGAACGCCCATCTGATGCACTGAAATATGCTGAGACATTCAATTGAGGATGTTTCTGTGCCCTTTATGGGGGCTTAAGCAAAAGGTAACCTTTGCCTTGAAAACAAAATCATGAAAGTTAAAACCAATGTGATATTGATATTCTAATACCTGTTCTGATGGCTTAGTAGGTAAGAAGTTGTGCTGCCAATTCAAAGACTGGCAGATGGAATCCATCAGCTGCTCTGAAAGAAGAAGCTGAGCAGTCTCCTCCTGTGTATTTTATAGCCTCTGAAAACTCACTGGGAGGTTAGCTATGAGTTGACGGCAATGAGTTTTGAGAACACTTGCTCGTCCTCGTTGGCCAGGTTCAAGTTCAACCTCCTGTAAAAAGCCTCTGCCAATCGCTCTGTGCTCCTTTCTCTGGGTTTCCACACTCCTATACCGGCTCCCAGGCCACCACTTAACCAGGTCTCTGGCTCCCTGCTCCTTCACATTCACTCTGAACTGCATGCAGTATTCAGTGCCAGGGGAGCACAGTTAACTCATTCCCTGGGTGATGGCACAAATTAACATTTGACTACCAAAACCCACTAGGTGGTTCAAATCTACCCACAGGTGCCTGGTGATCTGCTTCCAAAAGATCCTTAAAACCCTGTAGAAAAGTTCTACTCTGCACACATGGGGTCAATGTGAATTAGTATAGGCTTGGTGGAGGTTGATTTGGGAGATTTTGGAAAATGCACTGGATAAAGTGAATGGAGCTTTTAAAAAAGGATCTTCTCCAAAGCAAGGCCTGGCCAGATCTTCCACTAAAGAATTGTCCCTTAGGAAACCTTCTTGGAAGAAAAGGGAGCTCAAGGCCCAGGGTCCAATGTTCCCTCTTCAGCAATGAGGAGCAACTGAGGTCCCATCAGGACCACAGCCCGGAGTCTGTCCTCTCATTCCCCTCCTCACTAACCCAGAAGGTTGACTTCTTGACCGCTCTGAGAAAGTAAATTCACTTCAGAAGTGTTTTCTTCTCCTGGGCAACCATTTCCTGTATGGCTGACACATTCTGGGAGATTCCGCGTGGCTTCTCTCCTCTTGCAGAGGAAGGAGCTGGGTTGGCCCTAGAGAGTGTGGCTTGGATGAGGCTCCGTATATCAGTGGATCTTGAGAAAGAGCCACAGCATTCTTCAAGAGAATTGTGGTCAGAAGAATGACTCAGTCCAGTGGTCCTTTTTACTCAATAGAGCTTCTCTCTGGGTGTCTTCAAATTATATCCACTCGCCTTCCTGACCTGAGGGTAAGGTCCCCACTGTTTGGAGTGACGTGAGCTACCAGCAAGAATGTCTTCCAGTGAGTCTTTATCCATTACCTCCTCCTCCCCAGGACCCTAAAAAGAAGAACAAATCCAAGTAGCTGATTCCCAGAAAATGCTTTCACCCACAGTCATTAGTCTAACCCTAAGATGGAATAAATCCAACCCTTGCATTAGCTTGCAAAGGATGCCCCTGCTGAGATGATGTCAAAGGCTGGCAAACCCAGAAGCTTGCAGCAAAACAACCACAGGGTACAGCCTTTGAGACTACCCTGCTTCCTTCTTCTGGTCTCTTATTCACACATTTAATGCATATCTCTCCACACTATGGGACTCGAGTACTGCAATGCCAGAACTGCTTCTTCCAAATATCTCCCATTGATTTTTAACTGTAGAGTTGCTGAAGCATGTTAACTTGCTTGTACCTCCACAACAAACCTGTTGTTGTTGTTGTTGTTGTTGTGTTGTTGTTGTTGTTGTTAAGTGTCGTCAAGTCGCAGGCAAGTCATAGCGACCCTATGAAGAAGAGTCCTTGACGCTACAACAAACCTAGAGAAGAATATCATCATCTGGGCTTGGGCATCACTTAAAATTGAGTTCAAGTGAATGACTAGCATGCCATTCTGTGGCCCTGGGCAAATCATTCACTCCCTAAGCCTCAGTTTCTGGGTCTGTAAAATGGGGGTGACAATGCCATTAGAAAGATTTACCGAAATGAATATGTGGCTGCCAGAGAGCAAGTACAATGAACATTGGGGGTTTTGTTGTTGTTGCTGTTTGCCATCAAAATGGAACCAACTCATAGCTGACCCTCCAGAAGGTGTTCGGAGGCTATAAACTGCATTGGGGGAGACTCTCCATCTTAGTCCTGCAGAGCTGCTGGTGAATTCGAACCATCTGCCTTCGGGTGGGCAGCACATCTCCTGACCCACCAGATTTCTCAACAATGGATGCCCTACATTATTATTGCTATTATTATAATCATCATCTTGCATTTTACCAAAGATGAAACCAAGGCACAGACATGGAAAGCAGCTTCCTGATGCCACCTACACAATAGGCCCAGAAGGTGCACACATCTCTCCAATTCTGTATTCTGTTTCCTTTTTCCTTAAACAATCCCGCAGTGTTGAGTTTTCAGAGAACATCTGAGAATAAAAGCCCTTAATGAAGTTTCTGAGAAAATGAAGAAAGTTACAAGAAAAACAGCGAGCTGAAGAGAAAGATCCCTGTTGATTGCTGCCAGTGCTCGAGAAAGACTAAAAGGCAGAAAGGTAGTAGGACAGAACGGGGACAAATGAAAGGGATCCCAGAGTCTGAGGAAAGGAGCTGGACAACTAAACATCAAACATATCAAAAGTCACAGTCCGTTCAGTGATTCCCTGAGTCAAGGTGGGGACCAAGGCTGGTCCTCTTACAGAGGGAGAGACAATGAAGGAAAGAACGCTGCCCTGCTTCTAGGAATGGTGCCGTGAACAACTAATAAAAAAATAATAAATAAAAATATACACACCCATGTTTATTGATGCTTTGTTCACAATAGCAAAGAGTTGGAAACAACCCAAGTGCCCATCAACAAATGAATGTATAGAGAAGCTGTGATATATTCACACAACAGAAAATACTATGCAGCACTGTAAAACAAAGAACTCATGAAATATTATACAAAATGGGTGACCATGGAGGACAGTATGCTGAGTGAAATATCTCAGTCACAAAAAGACAAATACTGCATAATGCCACTGTTACAGAACGGGGGTTGGAGGCAAACAGAAAAGAGAGGATAAATAATGTCCATGGCACTGAAACAGACAAGGGAGAGAACTGTATAAAAGGAATCTATGATTAGGTATTATTGACATGACAAGAGTCCAGAATAAGAGCTGCATAGTAAAGTGGGGGGGAGGGGCAGGATTGTATAACAATGAAAGAACTTTTTTCAAAGAAAAAAATGAACTAGAGGGGAGGGGGACAGGAAGGAAAATGTGCAACAATGAATGAATGGAAATCCAAGTTCTATATAAGCTTTCATTAAAATCTAAAAAAAACAAACCAAAAACAATCAAACCTCAAAACTCGTTACTATTGAGTCAGAACTGCTGATAGCTGATCCTCCACCAGGATTTTAGAGCTTCTTACGGGCACAGGACTATTCTTTGGAGAATATGATGCTGGGAATGATGGAGGGTCAGTGAAGGAGAAGATCCTCGACCAGGTGGATTAACACAGTGACTGCTGCAGTGGGCTATTGTGCGTCAGGAAGCGTGAGGAGGGCTCGGGATAGAACAGGGTTCAGATCTTTTGTTCACAGGGTCTCTATGAGTCATACTTGATGGCACCCAACAACAACAAAGTGTATGGAAGGAGATTGTCCATCTTTCTTCTTTGGAGGATCTATCTGATGGATTCAAACCTCCAGAGGCACCACCTTTGGGATCACAGAACAGTAAATCCCTACAAACGGCTCCACCAGGGCGCCAGCGGACAACAGAGGCTCCGGAATTCCTGGCCTGCGATCTCTGCCTCAGAACATTCTCAGGCCGAAATGAATGTGCGAGCCCCATTGTGGAGTTTGAACATTGGAAGAAAATCCAAGATGTTGCCCAACACAGCCTAGTCCTTTCAGGCAAAACCACACCAAAATCAAGCTCGACAGTTGCTAATTAACAGATGGCCAAGGGAAGGGCGCCCAAGGATTATTTGAACAGAAAAGCCGTCCAGAGAAAACAGTGGCAACGAGCAAAGAATAGCTTAGGCAGGCACTCACAAAGGAAGCCTGGATTCAGGTGCGGTCTTGTCGGCGGTGCACAAGCAGTCGCCGGACCCCACATGGCCCCGTGAGAACTTTGGCCTGGGCCACTCTGCTTCTCAGCCAGGGTGTTGGTCTCTTCCTCCACAGCAGGTTCACAAAGCACACAGGGATGAGGTGCCCCGGGCCTGCAGGATGGCCTCATCTCTGGCCATCCCACCTCCAGGGCCAACCACTCAGAACTGCGGTCAGTTCTCTGAACACACTTCACTTTGTCCCTCCCTTTCTAGGCCTTTGCAGCTGCAGTTCCCTTAGCCTGAGACGCCATCCCTTCACACTACCTCCCACCTCTGGTTTTGTTTCACTAGCTGTTACCTTTTATGGAGGTCCAGACTTGGTTCTATGAAACTATTCATCACTCTCATCCCTATTCACCACCAAATCCAGCTGCTAAATGCTTGGCCATCACAATGCCCACGCCCACCACAGCTCAGCATCCCCTCCTTCCCACTGGCCTGGAGGATCCCTGTGGGCAGGGCCTCGTGCCACTTTGACCCAGTTATGGTCATGTACCCAGGACTGAGCACAGAATAATAGTCATGCGATAAACATTTAGTGAATGAAAAAAGCAGCAAATGTCATTTTCCCAGATTCCACTTTTGAAAGCAAAAATAATGAGAAGTGGGTTGCTAATATGCCCTTAACGGTTTTTAAAGGATCATTTAAATAGACATTCATTAAGTGCTTTTGATGTGTTTTGCACAGTGCTAAGTGCTTCACATTCCCCAGTTAAGCCACAGCAACTCTAGGAACAAACCCAAGGGGCTGCTGTCAAGGTGAAGATCAGAGAGGCTGAGTAAACTGCTTGAGATCACAGAGCCTTGACTTGAATATGTGCCTGGCTGGCCCCAGAGCTCCAGTGTGCAACAGCGCCTCTCTCCTCAGAGAAACTCACCTCAGAAAGCCCCTGGTGTGTAATTCCACACCCTGCCTGTGGCGAAGGCAGCCCATTTCCTCTTCTCACATCTCAAGCCCAGATGGGGTCTGAGTGACATTTATCTCATCCTCCATCAGAGAACAGGAGCCCAGCAGAGCCCTGGGAACATGGAACTCCCCCTGGACAGAAGGCAGAAGGAAGTGACCCAAGGCCAGAAAGGGGCTTTGTCCTATGGGACCAAAAGTGCCATCTGGCCCCACTGGCCACAGAGCTCACAGTGGCAAAGAGAAGTCACAGGGACAGAGATGAAACCAGTAACAAGTGGGCTATTACCACAGTGCATATATATTCAATCAGAGGAAGACAGGAACTAATCAGCCTGCCTCCTCCACCCAGTCTTCCCTGATTTCACACTTGTGACTGCACTTGGCTTGGCCCTGGCCCTCTGCTGGGTATGATGGGCCGACTATCTCTCTCCGGCCCTCTGCTGGGTATGATGGGCCGACTATCTCTCTGTGCGCTCAGAAGCAATCTGTGGCCCCATACTAGTAGTTCTACCACTCAACTAACCTCTCAATTAACTTATCTGTAGAATGAAGATAATAATAGCGCATGCCCCAGGGAACTATTGAGAATAAACACACAGACACACATACACACAATTTCAATGCACAAGTATAAATTTCTCATACCATGGTGGCTATGTGCTGCCATGATGCTAGAAGGTAGATCACCTTTCAAATACCAGCAGTCTCCCACTGTAGATCAGTTTCCTTGGAACTTCCATACTAACTGACTAAGTGGAAAGGCCTGGTGATCTACTTCTGAAAATTAGCCAGTGAAAGGCCGATTGGTCACAACAGAATATTGTCTGGACTGAGAAAAACTGGATAAATTATGTTTACTGCATTGAAGCCAATGAGGGAGAGAATAATTTAAAATTAATTTATTTTAGGGCATTATGATTATCATAAGAGTCAGGAATGAGGGTTGCAGAGTGGAGTATACTTGG
>NW_006399778.1:5045679-5047645 GCF_000299155.1 Elephantulus edwardii | reverse complement strand
ATATTTTTTTAAATAAATGTTACAACGGGGGGGAAAAGGTATTTGCAATGAATAAATCACTGTTAACACACACACAAAAAAAGAATGTTGTCTGGTATCGTGCTGAAAACAGCTCCCAGGCCGGGAAACACTTAGCATACGCGTCAACCGCGTATTGGCAGACATGGTTGTTACAATGGAGCAGGTCCAGGCCAGGTGTCTTTCTTTTATGAATGAGTTTGCCATGAGTAAGAGTCACGTCCTTACAACTAACAGCAACACATATATGTATCACCCGCTGGCTTCAAGTTGATTCCAACTCATAGATGACCCTCCATCGTGTTTCTCAGGTTGTAAATGGCAGTAAGAGGAGACCATCCATCTTCCTCCTGTCAGAAAATGTGAAGCCTTCAGGTTAATAGGGCAATAATTTCTGTCATGTGCAGTAATTGATTTAATAAACATTAGTTTTTCTTATTCATGCCAATTTGTTTAGGAATCTGTTGTTGTTGCTATGTACCCTCAAGTTGGAATTGACATATAGTTGACACTCAGGCAGCTTCATTGCACAGAGAGACATCGCCCATCTTTCTCCCACAGAAAAGCTGGTAGATAAGAACCACATGTCTTTGCATTGGAAGTGCAATTGAGTAGCATTAGTAATCATTTTCTCCAACATTTCCAGAAAATTGTCCATCCACCTTGTCATCCCACTTTGCCCATGAGTTCTTGAGAACAATCCGAGGAAAGTATACATACTGGAGCACTAAGCAAAATGTTGCATTGCATACAAAGCCCTTAAGTCATTCCTCACAGCTCTCCTGGAAGGTAGACTACGTGCTTAATCTTATCTATAGTTTAGGGTCACCTACCCACTTCTCCAACTCAGTCAAGGAGGCCAGAGTTCAAAACAGAACTCAGAAAACAAAACAAAAAACAAACCTCATGTGAAACGGCCTCTGGGGAACTCTCTTGCTGTTTGTTAAAGAGACAAACTCCCACAGTATGAACAGTTTTCTAACCATCATGAAAAACCTACCACCAGGAGAGAATAAAATAGATGAATGGGACTTTCTTTTTTTTTTATTAGTTTGTTTACTTTTCGTTTCAGTGAACATCTACAGAGATTTTGGAATTCCATTCATTCATTGTTGCACCCTTCTCCCCGCACAAACCCCTCCCCCCGACCCCCCTCCCCGTTTGCTCCTCTCCTTGAAAAGCAAAAGAAAAACTCCCTCATTGGTACACAATCCTCCCCCCGCACCTCCCCAAACCCCTCCCCCTACCCCCAAATATAATCCACTCTGCAACCCTCATTGCATACTCCTACGATAAAAATAATGCCCTAAAATATAATACTTTTAGACTATTCTCTCCCCAATAGACTTCAATGCCGTAAATATATTTCGCAGAATGGGACTTTCTAAGAATCAAATCCCTATGCACATCAAAAAATTTCCCCAACAGGGTAAAAAGGAAATTCACAGGCTGTGAAAAAATATTTGCCAATGACATATTGGATAATGGACTCATATCTAAAATTTACAGAATACTGCAGCAACTAGGGCAATGAGGGAAGGTATATCGGAGTCAGTGAGACTGGCCAGTATATAGGGCATGCTTCAGAGCTGTTGTACATTATAAGGTCGCTATGAGTCATAGGCGACTTGACTACACATAACAATACAACCAGCACCTCAATTTAAAAAAGGTAAACAACCCAATCACAAAATTGGCACAGTACATGAATAGATATTTCACAAAAAAAGACATTCAGATGGCAAACACATGAAGAAATGTTCAAAATCCCTAGCTATCAGAGAGGAGCAAATCAAAGCAACTGTGTTGTTTGTTGTTGCTATGTGCCATCGAGTCGCCTGCGACTCATAGTGACCCTATGTACAACAGCCCTAAACTCTGCTGTCCTGTGCCAATCACACTGTCTCCGATACACCCATCCCAATTACCCCATTCACTGAATCAATCC
>NW_006399778.1:5044436-5045579 GCF_000299155.1 Elephantulus edwardii | reverse complement strand
CTTACAACATGTCCAAAGTATGTTAGACGGAGCTTCAGAATCTTTGCCTCCAAGGACCCACGTGGTTTGACCCTTTCCAGCATGAATCTGTTTGTTTTCCTAGCAGTCCATGTCCATAGTACCCTCAATACTCCAGCACCACAGCTCAAAGGCATCAATTATCCTTCTATTCTTCTTAGTCATTGTCCAACTTTCTGGTGCATAACAAGTGATTGCAAAGACCATAGCAAACAAAAAATGTCAATGATGTTGTGGAGAGATTAGAAACCTTATTCACTGCTGGTGGGAGAGTAAAATGGTGCAACCACTAAGGAAGGCAGTCTGGTGTGTCTTAAAAAATTGGAAATAGAATTACCATTTGACCCAGCAATTCTACTACTGAAAATATACCCTAAAGAAACCAGAGCCACCACCCAAACAGATATATGCCTATCCATGTTCCATTGTTGTGTTATGTTTAATAGAAAGAGGTAGAAGCAACCCAAGTGCTCATCAATGAATGAGTGGATAAAAAAACTCTGGTATATTCACACAATGGAATACTACGCAGCAGTGAAAATCAATGAACTCATAAAACATTATACAACATAGGTGACCCTGGAGGACTTATGCTTAGTGAAATATTCAGTCACAAAAGAACAAATACTGTAGAACTCTGCTGTTATAAAACAGGACTGACATGGTGGTTTGGGGAAAACTAGGAAAAGAGAGGATAGATAATAAAAACTGCATTTGTACAGATGAAGGAAAGAACTATTTATAAGAAATATATGATTAGGCATTATTTGTATGACAATAACCCAGAAGAAGAGGTGCATAGCAAACTGGACTGGGGAGTGGGGGAGAAGAAGGGAATTATGTAACAATGAAAAAATATTCTAAAAAAGAAAAGAAAGAAAGTGAACTGAAAGAGAAGAAAGGGAGGGAGAGGGAAGAAAATGTACAACAAAGAATGAATGAAAATTACATTTTTATGTAAACTTTTGTTAAAATCACAATGTTATTATGTGTCATCCAGTCACTTGCAACTCATAGTGACTCTATGTACAACAGCTGAACTCGCTCAGCATATCTTAAGCTCAAGGAACTGAAGAACAAATTCAAACCTCGAGTTGCTATAATCAAGGATGCTTTCGGCAGAAC
>NW_006399778.1:5039221-5043001 GCF_000299155.1 Elephantulus edwardii | reverse complement strand
GCGGGAGGGGAAGGCCCTCTATGAGGTGGATTGATTCAGTGACTGGGATAATTGGGATGGGAGTGTTAGAGACAGTGCGAGTGGCACAGGACAGAGCGGAGTTTAGGGCTGTTGTACATAGGGTTGCTATGAGTCGCAGGCGACTCGACGGCACATAACAACAACAACAACATCCTCTGCCATCTTTACTCACTCTGACACACCTACCCCCACTACCTCAGTCACCATATCAATCCATCTCATCGATGGTCTCCCTCTCTTTCTCTGCCCCTCTACCCTTCCAAGTATGATGTCCCTCTCCAAAGACAGGTCCCTCCCGGCAACATGCCCAAAGTATGGCAGATGAAGCCTCCGAATTCTTGCCTCCAAGGAGCAGCCTGGCTTCATCCTTTCTAAGATGAACCTGTTTGTTCTCCTGCAGTCCGCGGTATATTCAACACTCTTCTCCACCATTACAGCTCAAAGGTATCAATTCTCTTTCTATCATCCCTAGTCACTGCCCAGATTTCTGACACATAGCAAGCAATTGCAAAGACTATGGTCTGGATCAGGCACACTTTAATCTCCAGACTGACATCATTGCTCATCAGGTCCCTAACAGCTGACTTACCCAATGCAATTTGTCTCTTGATTTCCTGGCTGCTGGTACTAGGAGTGCTGATTGTGAAGCCAAGCAAACTAAAGCTGTGAACAATCTCAATCTCTTCACCATCCATCATGATGCTGCCACTTGGCCCAGGGGTGAGAATCTTTATTTTCTTGATGTTGAGCTTCAATTCATATTAAAGGCTGCAGTCCTTGAAATAAATAAAGAGACAGACTTCCAAGACCACTCACAGGTTACTGAATTTGAACTTCTGAGAAGAGACTTAGTTAAATTCTTACAACTTCTTCAGGAGACATGATAGTGGCCAATTTGAGGACCCACTGGGCTAAAACTACACTATTCCTCAGTCAAATCAAAGTATGAGTTCCAATGTGATTGTAAAAAGAAAGGAATTCCTCTCTTCTTTCCTTCATTTTTTTCTTCCTTCTTTCCTTCTTCCCTCGCTCCCTTTCTTCATTTTTTTCTTTTAGAAGTATCTTGAACTTTTCTCGGAGCCTCGCAAAGGACCAGGTAGTCTCCTCCTAGCCTGTGAACACTGCCCACGGTGCCATCACTTAATGTCCCTGAGCAGTGTCTCTTCCCCGTCCCTATCATACCATTTACAATGAACTTGACTGTGAATGCTGGGTTTCCAGAAAGCCACGTCTGAGTTTTGTTTCTTTCTTTCTTTTCTTTCTATTTTTTTTTCTTCTCTCTCTTGTTGTGAATCATCAAATCAGATTCAACTAGCACAGGAGATTGCCCCTCCTCCAGCGGAGCACCTGGTGTATTCGAACCGTGAGTATTCAGGATTGCAGCACAGCTTTTTGCCACTAGGCCACCAGAGCTCCCTAATGTCTGTGTTTTGAAGATCATACATTCAACCTTTCTGATGTCCAGAGAGGGTAAGTAATTCATCAATGGTTACACATCAAACAATCAGAATAAGGATGACCGTTCACATCTCTATTTTTTCAATGATGCTATAACAGAAATCATTGAACCAATGATTTAATGTCTTTATGGATGATGATTGAGGAGAATGTTGTTGTTGTTAGGTGTTGTCAAGTTGGGTATGACTCATAGCGACCCTATGAACAAAAGATCTGAATCCAGTCCTATCCTGCACCATTCTCACACTTCCTGACACACAGAACCCACTGCAGCAGTCACTATGTCAATCCACCTGTTTGAGGGTCTTCCTCTCCTTCACTGACTCATCGCCTTTCCCAACATCATGTCTCTCTTCAAGGAATAGCATCTCCTAGCAATATGTCCAAAGTATGTGAGTATGTCATCATTCTTGCCCCCAAAGAGCACTCGGGCCTGCACCCTCTCCAAGACATATCTGTTCATCCTGTTGGCCATCCATGGGATGTTCAGTGCTCTTCTCCAACACCATAGCTCAAAGGCATCAATTCTTTTTCTGTCCTCCTTATTCATTGTCTATGTCTTGGATGTGTAGCTAGTAATCAGAAAGACTATGGCCTGAATCAAACGCACCTTAGTCCTCAAACTGACATCATTACTCCTCAATAATTTGGAAAGGTCCCTAACTGCAGAATTTCACAGTGCAATGTGTCTCCTTATTTTCTGACCACTCATATCAAGGGTATTAATTGTGGATCCAAGCAAGATGAAGCTGTTGACAGTTTCAGTCTCCTCTCCATCTATCATGACACCACCTATTGGTCCAGTGGTAAGAATCTTTGTTTTCTTGATATTGAGACACAATCCATACTGAAGGCTGCATTCGTTGGTCTTCTGCAACAAGTGCTTCTAGTCCTCCTCACTTTCAGCAAGTAAGGTGTGTCGTCTGTATAACACAGGTTATTGATGAATCTTCCCTCCAATCCGGATGCCACATTTCTCTTCATAGAGTTTAGCGTCTCAGATAATTTGCTCGGGATATAGACTGAACAGGTATGGAGATAGAATACAATCCTGATGCCCTCCCATCCCAATTCCAAACCACACAGTGCTCTCCTGCTCCGTTCACACAACAGCCTCCTGGTCCAGGTATAGGTTTCACATGAGCACTATCAAGTGCTCTGGGATTCACATTCTTCTAAAAGTCAGCCACAACTTGTCATGATCCACACAGTCATACGCCTTTGCATAATCAATAAAGCACAAAAAGACATTCTTCTGGTATTTCTTACTTTCAGTTAGGACCCATCTGACTTCAGCAATGATATCCTTTGTGCCACAGCTTCTTCTGAATCCCACTTCAACTTCTGGAAATTCCCTAGCTATGTATGTTCCAGACATTTTTTAATGATCTTCAGAAGTAATTTGCTTGCATGTGGTATCAATGATATTGTTCGATAATTTTCACATTCAGGTGGATCACCCTTCTTGGGAATAGAAACAAATATAGGCTTCTTCCAATCTGCTGGCCACACAGCCATCATCCAAATTTCCTGGCATAAACTGATAAGTGCATTCAAGGCTGCATCTGTTAATTGAAACAAGTCAATTGCTATCCCATCAGTTCCTGGGGCTTTATGTTTTGCCAATGCCTTCAATGCAGCTTTCACTTTCTCTTTCATTACCATTGGCTCCTATTCATAGGGTACTTCCTGAAATTTTTCAGTATCAATCAATTCTTTCTGGTACAGTGACTCTGTGTATTCCCTCCATTTTATTTTAATGCTTTCTGGATCATTCAATATATTGCCCATAGCATCTTTCTATATTGCAACACAAGGCTTAAATTTGTTTTTCAGTTCTTTCAGCTTGAGAACTACAGGGCAAGTTCTTCCCGTTTATTCTCCATTTCCAACTCTCTGCACATTCCATTATGATTTTGAGAAGAACAGAAACATTTATGCTTATTCACAAATTGTACAAAGACCAGAAGGCAGTTGTCCAAGTAGAACAAGGAAATATTGCATGCTTTAAAACCAGGAAAGGTGAATGTCACAGCTGTATCCTTTCTCCATACCTGTCCAGTCTGTATGCTGAGAAAAGCATTCAAGATAGTTGAACTACATGGAAAAGAGTGTAGCATCAAGATTGGAGGAAGCCTCACCAGCAATACAATGATTCAACCTTTCTAGAAGAAAGTAAAGAACACTTAAAGCATTCATGCTAGAAGATCAAAGATTGCAGCCATCAACATGGATATATCTCAATATCAAGAAAACAAAAATCGACCCACGACCCCCATCTTCAGGTACTGCATTGCTCCC
>NW_006399778.1:5019003-5020438 GCF_000299155.1 Elephantulus edwardii | reverse complement strand
AAAAGAAAAGTCTTTAGAAGGTCTCATTCATCAATGTTACCCTCTTAAGATTGGGTATTTCTGGCTGTATTTCTCAGTCCCTTTATGCCCAAGACTAGGCCTTCTAAGTTTGGTCCCAATTTGTCTCTTATGCACCTTATAGTTTGGGGCTTTACTTTGAATTGATTTTTTTAGTATGGTGTGAGGTGTGGATCCTTTCTGCATCAAAAACTTTTCCCAACAGGGTAAAAAGAAAACCTACTGACTGGGAACAAACATTTGGCAGTACCGTCTTAGACAAGGGTCTCATCATGAAAGTTTACAGAATCCCACAGGGCCTCCAGAATAAAAACATTTATCATATAGTTACAAAATGGGCAAAAGACATGGAAAGACTTTTCACAGAAGAGGACATTCGGATGGCCAATAAACACATGAAGAAATGCTCTAATTCATGGGCAATAAGAGAGGTGCAAATCAAAACCATAATGAAACACCATAGGAACTCTTTAACTTTGTTTGTGGGACTGTAAAATGGTACAACTACTCTGGAAGGCAGTTTGACATTTCCTCAAAAAGCTGATCATGGAAATTCCATATGATCCAGCTAGCCCACTGCTTGAAATCTACCCTGAGAAAATGAGAACTGAGGCACAGAAACTTGTACACCAATGTTCATATCAGCATTATTCACCATAACAAGAACATGGAAACAGCCGAAATGCCCAACCACAATAGAATGGATTGAGAAATTATAGTACAGTCACACAATGGAATACTATGCAGCACATAGGAGCAATGATTTTATAAATTACTACCTAACTTGGGAGGAACTGGAGAGCATTATGCTAAGTAAACTAACTCAGTCTCATAAAGACGAATACTGTATAAGACCATTATTGTAGAATGAGTGCG
Organism: Elephantulus edwardii; assembly: GCF_000299155.1. Classification (NCBI taxonomy): domain Eukaryota; kingdom Metazoa; phylum Chordata; class Mammalia; order Macroscelidea; family Macroscelididae; genus Elephantulus; species Elephantulus edwardii. The sequence goes on along the minus strand of NW_006399778.1, from coordinate 5,019,544 downwards.
AGGATCCAAGGAAGGGGGTGCAGAGAAGTGAGGATGAGGAGGTACTTAATCATAGGGTCATACAAGTTGATGAATGGAGGGATGTGTGGGTAAAGGAAAAAGCGAAGGTCCAGTGTGAAAAACAATGTAGATAAACTTTATGAACTTTGTATGTAAACCAGTATAAAATAAAATTGAAAAACAAAAATCCTCCCCACTGGACTAATATAGGCAGCATCATGATAAATGGAGGAAAAACTATTTCATTTCATTTTACTTGACTCCAAAATTACTATCCATGGTTGTGGTGTTATGTGCCATCAAGTCGCTTGTGACTCATAGTGACCCTAGGTACAAGAGTCCTAAATGCTGCTCTATCCTGTGCCAACCTCACCGTCTCCAACACACTCATTCCCACCACCCCAATCACAGAATCAATCCATCTCATTGAGGTCTTCCTCTCCTTCGTGCCCCCCCACTCTCCCAAACATGATGTCTCTCTCCAAGGACCAGACGCTCCTTGCAACATGCCCAAAGTATTGCAGACGAAGCTTCAGAATCC
>NW_006399778.1:4984070-5018143 GCF_000299155.1 Elephantulus edwardii | reverse complement strand
CTCTGGTATTCTCTGCTTTCTGCCAAGATCCATCTAACATTAGCTATAATATCCCTAGTACCATGACCTCTTCTAAATCCAGCCTGCACATCTGGCAGTTCTCTGTTAACATATTGTTCCAATTGTTTTTGGATAATTTTCAGCAGAATCTTGCTTGCATGTGATATTAATGATATTGTTCGATAATTCCCGCACTCTCTCGGGTCACCTTTCTTTGGAATGGTAACAAACATCGATCTCTTCCAGTCAGTTGGCCAGCTGGCTGTCCTCCAGATTTCTTGGCACAACTTAGTGAGCACATCCAGGGCAACGTCTGTTTGTTGAAATATGTCAATTGGTATGCCATCAACTCCTGGAGCATAATTTTTTGCCAATTCCTTCAGAGCAACTTGAACTTCCTCCCTCATCACCACAGGCTCTTGCTCATATGTCATTTCACTAAATTCTTCTGTGTCAGCCAATTCCTTCTGATACAGTGACTCTGTGTACGCCTTCCATCTTCTTTTAATGCTTCCTGGATCATTTAACATTCTACCCAAAGTATCCTTAAGTATCGCCACCTGTGGCTTGGATTTGTTTTTTTTTTCAACTCCTTCAGCTTAAGAAACGCTGAGAGAGTTCGGCCTTTTTGATTTTCTGACTCCAGCTCTCTGCACATTTCATTATAGTATCTTGCTTTGTCGTCCCGGGCTGCCTTTTGAAATTTTCTGTTCAGCTGTTTGATTTCTTCCTTCAGCTTTGGCTTCTCTGTGCTCTAATGCAATACTCTAATACAATAATGTCTCATCAGACATCCGTCTTGGTCTTTTCTTTTTCTTCAGCCTTTGAAATGATCTTTTGCATTCTTCATGGACGATTTTCTTGATATCCTCCCAGAGCTCATTTGGTCTATGCCCATTGGTGCTCAAGGCCATTTAATAAATCAAAAGATATGACACATTGGGCAAATTTGTTGTCAAGGATTTCCTTAAAGTCCTAAAGAACAAAGATGTGCATTTAAAAGCTAAAATGTGTCTGATCTATGCCATGGTATTTTCAATTGCTCCCCATGCATAGGAAAGTTGGACAAGGAATAAGGAAGACTGGAGAAGAATTGATGCCATTGAATTGTCGTGTTTGCAAAGAGTATTGAATATACCCAGAACTGTCAAAAGAAAAAACCAAATTCATTCTTGGAAGAAGTGCAACCCTAATTCTCCTTAGAAACAAAGATGATGAAACTTCATCTCACGTCCTTTGCACATGTGGCCAGGAGGGCCCAGTCCTTGTAAAAAGACATCATGCTGGGGAAAGTAGAGGGTCAGTGAAAAAGAGGAAGACCTTCAACTAGGACTGACACAGCTATGTAACAATGAACTTGAGCACAGCCGAGATTGTAGAGATAGTACAGGAGAGGAGAAGGTTTTGACCCACTAGGTTACTACGAATCATGGTCAACTCGATTGCACTTAACAACAATATCATCCAGCTTAGGATACTTTTTTGCAGGTTATTACCACAGGCAGAAGCTAAGGGAAGAATCCTTTTATATTCTTTCTTACAACTACTTGCAGCTCTATGAGGCTCTCAAAATTGAAAAAGAATTTAATTAAATCGAAAAACCACCTGGGGCCTTTGTTTCAAAACACCCACCTGAGTTGGAAGACTGACTCAATAAATCAGGGTGTGAACTGGGCAAATCTTTTGAAGTCTCCCAATAGTTGAAAAACCACACAATGATATGATTTCAAAATTGCCTTTATCCAAAATTGTCATATTTTTACATGGAAATATATTCCAAGCAGCTTATACATTCAGGCTAGAACTACTCCCACAAAATCAATAATACCACCGCCACCACCATCACCTATGACCTCCTCAACAGAAAGGGAGAGAACAAAGCCAGTCGGAAGGAACAGGGGAAGCCAGGTGGGGGCAGAGGACAGCTCTTTCCTTCACAGTCCAATGACCTCCAACTACAGGGCACCTAACAACAACAAGAGCCATAGTAGCTGAGGACAGGATTGGAACCCAGCTTTCTGAAGCTTGCAGCTCAACCCAGCCTCCGGGCAACCCCTTTGGAAGTGTCAGTTAGAAATGGTTCTAATTATAAGCAGGAAGTTTTCAAGCATGTGGGTGGAAAGGAATGTCGATTCATGTAATAGCTGTTACTGCAGCACAGTAGACAGCCCCCCTCTCCAAGCCGGCAAACGTGGCCCAGGTTGTGAGGGTGTCAAATGGTGTGCACCCAACACAGATAGGAGCCTTTATCAGGCAGGCAAAGCTCCAAGTCCCCAGAGCAACAACAATCGTTGGGAAGGTCTTGGCGGAGGACAGCAGGCTCTGTGTCCTTCTCCAAGGGATCGGCTTATGTAATTGCAGAGCTATATTTCTTTTTTTTAATGCCCTCTTCATAATTAGTCAGCTAATTATCTTCTCCTCCATGCTAATAAATCACTGAAAACTCTTTTGAGAGAGAAGTAATCAGAGGAGATGTTTTACCGCTTCAAGGCCCCAAAGTCTCCCTCCCTGGGATCTGGCCACCAGACACAGCTCCTCCTCGGCCTCCCTGAGAAGAGAGCTGTGAACTTGTGATCCGGAGCCAGTTAGCTTGACAGCTAATGCGCCGAGCAGCATTCCAGGCGGCTTCTGGAGCCGAACAGGCAAAAGGGCTCGCCAGGAGTTTGCGGTCTGAGAAGATGAAACACCAAACCCAGGTTCCAGTTCTCCCTCCAGGGAGAACCGGCTCAGGCACAGCCGAGAGCCACCACAGGGTACGACTTCCTTCTTCCTGGTGCATTCCACCCACAGCTCCTTAAACCGCCAGCAATTCTGCTACATGTAACTGCACACCAGCGCCTCCAGTTGTCCTGGAATCCAGAACATGGTGACCCCCTATGCGTCAGAATAAATTGTGTTCTGTAGGGTTTTCAGTGATAATTATTTCATTTCATTTTATACTGGTTTACATGCAAAGTTCGTATACATTTTCACACCAGACCTTATGATTTGGGGCTTTATACCTTGGTCTTTATGGCTTTTTTTAAACAAAATTTTAAATTATTTGTTCAGCGTACAGATAGTTATCGAGAAAGGATACAACCTTGATGTACACCTTTCCTGATTTTAAACCAGTCAGGATTCCGTTGCTCTACTAGTATAACAGCCTCTTCATATAGATTTAGGTTTCATATGAGCATAATTAGGTGTCCTGGAATTCCCATTCTTCTCAAGGTTAAACATAGTTGTTATGATCCACACAGTCAAATGCTTTTACATAGTCAATAAAACACAAATAGACATTCATTTAAGTTTCTGCTTTAAATCACAATCCCTCTGACATCAGCAATGATATCCCTGGTGTCATGGCATCTTCTAAGTTTAGCTAATATTTTTGGCAGTTCTTTTATCAATGTACTGTTCTAGCCATTTTGGGATGATCTCCAGCAATGTTTTGCTTGCATGTTATATTAATAATATTGTTCAATAGTTTTCATATTCTGTTGGGTCACCTTTCTAGAGAATGGGAACAAATACGGATTTTTGTCCAGTTAGTCAGCCAGACAGTTGTCCTCCTAACTTCCTGGCATGGACTGGTGAGCATGTCCAGGCCTGCAACTGTTAGTCAATCAACATCACATTGATTCCTGGTGCCTTATTTTTTGTTAATGCTTTCAGTGCAGCTTGAACTTATTCCTTCATTATCAATCACTCTTATGGTACTTCTTGAAATTTTTCAATGTCAGCTAGTTATTTTGGGTACAGTGGCTGTGTATTCCCTGCATCATCTTTTTTTTCTTTTCCTTTCTTTGTATTCTATATTGGCTTGCATACAAAATTAGGTATTGTGTTTCACACTTTCCTTTACTCTTATTGTGTTTCATTCAATCATTCCCACACATTCTATTTTCTAGAATTAATCTCCATTGAACTATATCCACCATTACCCCATGTTTTCATATCTTTGCTGGATCTTTCCAATTTCCTCCACCCCTCCATTTCCATCTTCTTGTGATGTTTCCTGAATCATTCAAGATTTTGCCTATAGCATCTCTCAGTACTAAAACTTGAGGCATGAATTTCTTTTTCAGTTCTTTCAACTTGAGAATAGCCAAGCAAGTTCTTCTCATTTTATTCCCCAACTCCCGCTCTTTGCACATTTCATTACAATACTTTGCTTTGCTTCTTGACCTCCTTTGAAATCTTCTTTTGACCTCTTTTACTTCTGTGTTTCCTTTGTTTTGGCTTCTTGATACTCTAATGTAATTTTCAAAGTCTCTTCTGTTATCCGTTTTGGTCTTTTCATCTTTCTCTGTCTTTGTAAGGACCTTTTGCTGTCTTTGACGTCATCCCGTAATTCATCTGGTTATTGGTAAGGAATTTTGCTGCCAACCCAAAGGCACATCATTCAAATCCACCAGATGCTCCATAGGAGAAAGTTGAGCAATCTCCTCTTGTGCAATTTACTGACTCTGAAAACCTACTGGAGAGTCAGCTGAGGGTCAGTTCCAACGCAAAAGTGCACAACAATGACAACCTTTCATTTAGCAGCCTGAAAACTTCAATGGCAATGGTGGGTGGGTAGGTGGATGGTTGGGTGTGTATGTGAGAGAGAAAGAGCTAAAGAGATGTGGAGAGATATAGACAAGTGCTTAGATACAAATTATGCCTCTCAAATACAGATTTATTTATACACTATGCTCCTAGAGACTATTATAAAATTGCAAGCTAAATCTCAGTAATACCTGCAAGCAAGGTTGAACTATTTATCTCAGGTCGTTTATGAGTCTCCATCCTGATGCCACATTCTTCTTCATACGATGAACTTCTCAGATTATTTGCTCAGTAGATAGAATATCTCTATCTCTCTGTCTTTCTATCTCTATCTCTCTCATTACCATCAAGTGATTCACAGCTGACCCTCCAGTGGGTTCTCCAAGGCTATAAATCACACAGGAGGATATTGTCCCCTCTATCTCCCTTGGAGTCACTGGTGAGTTCAAACTGCCAGAGAGGTGCCACCTTTGGATTAGCAGTGCAACTCTCTACAGAATATGCCATTAGTGTTCTCTTCCAGTCTGAATAGGAATATCATTCTGACACATATCTTTTCTGATTTTAAAGCAGGCAGTATCTTCTTCTTCTGTTGTTTATATACCGCTTCCACATGAACACAACTACTGGAATTCTCATTCTTGCTCAATTTTAGCCATAATTTATTATGACACACACAGTTAAATGTCTTTGGATAGCCACAAGTAAACATCTTTCTGATATTCTCTGCTTTCAGTCAAGATCTATCTGCTATTAACAATATATTCCTCATCTCATAGTCTAATTGAACTTGAGTTTCTGTTAGTTCCCTGTCAATACATTACTCCTTTTTTTTCCTTTTAAATCTTCAGAAAGATTTTGCTTGCATGTGATATTAATGATATTGTTTGATATCTTCTGCATTCTTCTGGATCATATTTTTTAATTAACATAAATTTAGATATTTTCCAGTCAGTTTGCCAAGAAGTTTCTCATACTATGGTGGCTTGTATTTGTCTATGAAGGTGGAAGCTATGCCACTGATATTTCAAATACCAATAAAGTCATCCCAACAGGCTGGCTATGGTACTGAACATTAGAGGATGTCCACCTTAGCCAATGGGAGAGGGGAGGAGCTGCAGGAAGCCTTAGGACAGAAGGAAAATGACTAGTAGCTTCCAGGATGTGCTTCCTAGTGCTCTGCCCTGCACTGGAGAAGAGGAAAATAAGATGGGCTGCTCCATCCACAAAGGGTGGGGACTCACCAGTCCATTCCACCAAGGGGAGGGGATAAGGTCTATACCATAATTTACTACACTAGATAGCACCAACACTAGGGACATGACTTAAATCCATTCGTGTCTCGGAGACTGCCAGAGCTTCTGTTTCTGCAAAACTTTCTCCAGAATTATGGAGAGAGTTAGAGGCATCACACAGACTTGCAACAGAGATACCAAGAGGGATGATCACATGGGTGATAGAGACAACCTGCTTTCAACACCAGAGAACCCCACAAGTCTATCTCTGCAGCTAAGCACCTCAAAGCTCAGGTCTTAATATGTTTGAAACACTCAAAGGTCACTAAATATCATGTTCTCAAAAATATTTAAGGTTGGGAGCTCTAGTGGCCTAGTGGCAAAAAACTGCACTATAATCCCAGAGGCACCCAGTTTGAATCCACCAGATGCTGTGCTGGAGAAGGGGGAGGGGGGCAATCTCCTCCTGTACCTGTCAGATCAGATTTGATGGTACACAACAAAAAAAAATAAAATTTTGAAAAGATATCTAAGGCCACAGGAATAGGTTCCCAAAGATTCTTGAGAACAGAATAGCAAAGTATATATGCAGCAGGATGATAGAAGTATTACCCCTTGTAGGGGGAAAAAAAGCCTGCATGGTTCAAAACTGGGAAGGGTGTATGCCAGGGATGTGTCCTATCTTAATACCTTTTCAATCTATATGTAGGGCTCTGCAAGGAGAAATGTGACATCAGGATTGGAGAAAGACTCATCAACAATCTGCCTTATGCAGATGACTCAGCCCTGCTTGCTAAAACAGGAGGACCTGAGACACTTGCTACATAAAGTCAAGGACTGCAGCCTTCAATATGGATTGAAGCTCAGTATCAAGAAAACAATGATTCTGACCATCAGGCTGATTCTCATCATTATGACAGACTATGAAGAAATTGAGATTGTTAACAGCTTTAGTTTTCTTGGTTCCACAATCAACACTCTTCTTACCAGCAGCCTGGAAATAAAAAAGACAAATTGCATTGTGAAAGTCTGCTGTCAGAGACCTCTCCAAAGTACTGAAGAGCAATGATGTCAGCCTGGAGACTAAGTTGCACCTGATACAGGTCATGGTCTTTGCAATTACTTGCTATGCATCAGAAAGCTGGACAATGAGTGGGGATGTTAGAAGGAGAATTGATGATGCCTTTGAGCTGTGGTGCTGGAGAAGAGCATTGAATATACACACCATGGACTGCTAGAAGAAAAAACAGGTTTTTCCTAGAGAGGGTGAGACTAGGCTGCTCCTTGGAGGCAAGAATTCTGAAGCTTCATCTGACATACTTTGGGCATGTTGCAAAGTGGGACCAGCCTTGGAGAGGGACATCATGCTTGGGAAGGTGGAGGGAAAGTGCAAAAGAGGAAGACCTTCAATGAGATGGGTTGATTCAGTGACTAGGGTGGTGGGGGTAAGTATGTCAGAGACAATAAGATTGGCACAGGATAGAGCAGGTTTAGGGCTGTTGTACATAGAGTCGTTATAAGTCGCAGGCAACTCAACGGCACATAAGAACAACGACACAGGGGAGAAGGACTGCAGGGGGACATTGCTTTCATCATTACACTTTCTCAAGTTTATGACATTTCCACGACTGGCTTGTAAAGCTATATAAATATGTTTTATGTTGATACGCCATACGGAATGGTTCTGTGTTACGTATGAAATAGAAGAGTTATCTATTTTTTAAACTCTAGGCCTTTCTGGTAGAATTGTTCAAGACAAGAGATCTGGGGTTTTCATCACTGATGTACTCAGGAGGCACTGCTCCAGGTGCAGGACAGGGAGGCAGACCTTCCAGACCTGGCCTGCAGGAAGCTTCACAGTCTAGGAGGAAAGGAAGATATATTGCAGTTGCTTTTGTTGTTGCTCCTGTTAGATGCCTCCAAGTTGACCACAAGTAGTGACCCTATGAATAACAGATCTGAACCTTTACCCTATTCTGTGCCATCCTCGTCATCTTTGATATACTTCAGTCCATAGTTAGTCACTGTATCAGCCCATCTTTGAGAGTCTTCCTCTCTTTTGCTGATCATCCAACTTGCCAAGCATGATGTCTTTTTCCACAGACTGGCCTCTTCTAACAACACGCCCAAAATACGTGGGAAGAAGCTTCACCATCCTTGCCTCTACAGAGGACCCTGGTTGCACTTTCTCCAAGACAATGCCCTTAAATCGGTTTGTTGTTGTTGTTGTTTTTGATTGCCGTCGAGTCGAGGTCAACTCATAGCAAGTCTATGAACAAAAGACCTAATGCCTTTCCATAGCTATCGTTGTTTCCCCAAGTTCATAGAGTTTCCAGAGGCATGTGGTTTAGGAAGTGGATGCCATTCCTCCTTCCAAACGTGTCTTAAACCTGGGAGCTCCACCAAAACCTGTCCACCATGGGCAGCCATTATGACATTTGACCCCCAATGACGCAAGGTTCAGCTTCACAGAAAACCCAGATTACCTCAGTGCAGAAAATTGACAGAGGAGTACTATACCACTTAGAAGAATGTTTCTCCCAAATGAAATGATAATAGCAATAGCAATAAAAACTATCAAATATTTGGGAATAAATTTAACTCGATATGTGAAAGATTTACATACAAAGAAAACTACAAAACACTACTGCAAGACATCAAAAGAGGCCTATATAAATGGAAAAATATACCATAACATGCATATGAAGACATTGTGAAACTGTCAACACTACCCTAATTTTTTTATAGACATATGCAATCTTGATCTAGATTCGATCTATAACTCTCTTTAAGGAAATGGAAAAACCACTCGATTTTTAACATAAAGGAAATAGACTCAAGATAAGCAAAGAATGACTGAAAAATAAGAACAAACTAGGTCTCACTTGCCACTATAGTCAAAACAACCTGGTAGTGGCATAATGACCGACCCCTAGACCCATGCGACAGAATTGAGATCCCATTCGTCTACTGACCTCTAGTTAGATCTAACCAGCTATGGACTTCTTATCTTCCGCAAGTTGCCAAAATGCATTAAATATGGAAAAGAGTCTCACAAATGGGGCCGGCACAACTGGATATCCATTAGCAGAAAAAACAAGAACTATATTTTGCATTATATACAAACCTAACTCTAAATAGATCAAAAATCTAAATGCAAAAATATTAAAATATAAAGATTGTTGTTGTTGTTGTTATGTGCTGTCGAGTTGCTTGCAACTCATAGTGACCCTATGTACAACAGCCCTAAGCTCTGCTCTGTCCTGTGCCAATCACACCGTCTCTGACACTCCCATCCCAATTATCCCAGTCACTGAACCAATCCACCTCATAGAGGGCCTTCCCCTCCTGTGCTGTCCCTCCACCCTCCCAAGCATGATGTCCTTCTCCAAGGATCGGTCTCTCCTCACAACATGTCCAAAGCATGTTAGACGGAGCCTCAGAATCTCTGCCTCCAAGGAGCTGCCAGTTTAACCCTTTTCAGGATGAATCTGTTTGTTTTCCTAGCAGTCCATGGTATTCTCAATACTCTTCTCCAGCAGCTCAAAGGCATCAATTCTCCTTTTATCCTCCTTGGTCATTGTTCAACTCTCTGATGCATAACAAGTGATTGTGAAGACCATGGCCTGTATCAAACACACCTTACTCTCCAGAGATACACCATTGCTCTTCAGTACTTTGGAGCAGCAGACTTTACCATGGCAATGCACCTTTTAATTTCCTGGCTACTGGTGCCAAGAATGTTGACTGTGAAGCCAAGCAAACTAAAGCTGTATACAATCTCAATCTCTTCACCATCCATCCTGATGCTGCCAATTGGTCCAGTGGTGAGAATCTTTGTCTTCTTGATATTGAGCCTCAATCCATATTGGAGGCTGCAGTCCTTGACCCTCTGCAGCAAGTGCTTCAGGTCCTCCTCGGTTTCAGCAAGCAGGGTTGTGTCATCTGCATATCGCAGATTGTTGGTAGACCATCCACCAACCTTGACCCCACATTTCTCCTCATAGAACCCAGCCTCCTGGATAATCTGTTCTGTATACAGGTTGAAAACGTATGGAGACAGGACACATCCCTGGCATAGCCCCTTCCCAATTTTGAACCATGCAGTGTTCCCTTGCTCTGTTCTGAAGACTGCCTCCTGGTTCAAGTATAGGTTTCGCATTAGAAGGATCAAGTGTTCTGGGATCCCCATTCTTCTCAGAGTCAGCCACAGTTTGTTAGGATCCACACAGTCAAATGCCTTTGTGTAGTCAATGAAACACAGATATACATTCCTCTGGTATTCCCTGCTTTCAGCTAAAATCCATCTAACATCAGCTATAATATCCCTAGTTCCATGACCCCTTCTAAGCCCACCCTGGACTTCTGGCAGTTCTCTGCTGATGTGCTGTTCCACCAGTTCTACAGGACACATCACCTTCGGTCGGGAAACATTACCACTAAACTTCAGAGACCCTGGTCACAACATAAGAAACTACCAGCAGCTGACATGTTTGGAATCAAAGAAGCCAAGGAAGCTTCAGATATAAGCTATCAGATCAAGGGCTGGTTAATGGGAGATAGATGTGAAAGGAGTGGGTAGAAGTGGATGGCTATCCTGGTGGATGGTGGAGCAGGGAAATAAGTGGGTAAAGACATGTGTGCCAAAGGCAGGGAAAACACTGATATTAATGGTTAACTCCACAATAAAGGATTTATCTTTCACTTTTTCTATAAAATGCTGGTCTGTCTGCTACTTCTCTAAATCTGAACATTCAGATTAAGACAGACTAGGAAGAAGGATTGGCCATCCACTTCTGAAATAGCAGGCCTCTGAAAATCCTATGTACAACAGAACACATGTAGATAACAGAAAGGGCAAAAGAGGTTGAGCTTTCAAGTATGGAAATACAAAGGAAGAGGAAGAGGAACAGTTGTAAGCAGACACTGGTGATTGGGACATGGAATGTGAGAACCATGAATGTAGGAAAATTAGATATTGTTAAGGAAGAAATGGAATGCACAATAGCTACCCTACATACAACAAATCAAAACTTTGTCCAATCCTGCTCCAGCCTTACAATTTTTGCTGCGCTCAAGCCCCTTGTTGCAGTCACTGTGTCAATCTAACTAATTCATAGAGGGTCTTCTTTCCCCTTACCCTCCACCTTTCCAAGCCTGATGTCCTTTTCCAAGGACTGCCTCTCCTGACAATGAAGTCTCACCAGCCTTGCCTCTAAGTAGCACTTTAGATGCACTTCTCCCCAGACTGGTTTATTTGTTCCTCTGGTGGTGGTTATTATGTGCCATTGAGTCATTTGCAACTCATAGCTCTGAATGCTGCTTTATTCTGAGCCAACCTTATTGTCTCTGACACACCTACCCCATTACTCCAGTCACTGAGTCAATCCATCTCATTGAGGGTCTTCCTTTCTTGCACTGTCCCTCCACCCTCCCAAGCATGATGTCCCTCTCCAACATGTCCAAAGTATGTCAGATGAAGCTTCAGAATCCTTGCTTCCAAGGAGCAGCCTCCTAGCAGTCAATCATATATTCAATACAATTCTCCCCCAGCACCACAGCTCAAAGGCATCAATTCTCCTTTTATCTTCCCTAGTCATTGTCCAGATTTCTGACGCATAGCAAGAAATTGTGAAGAGTATGGCCTGGATCAGGCTCACCTTAGTCTCCAGAGTGATATTGTTACTCTTCAGTACTCTAGAGAGGCCCCTGACAGTAGACTTTCCCAATGCAATTTGCACTGGTAGCCATAGCCTATGATTTATTCGATACTCTTCATTGACATCACAGTAAAAAGGTAGCAATTCTACAAAATTATTATTCATTGTCCAACTTTCACATCCATATAAAGCTACTGAAAATATCATGGGTTGGGTTAGACGTATCTTGGTCTTTAAGTTTATATACTTACTCTTTAAAACTTTAAAGAGGTCCTTAACATCATATATGCCCAGTGCAATATGTCTTTTGATTTCTTGACTGCTGTTTCCATTGGTGTTAATTGTGGATCCAAGTAAAATGAAGAGGTTGTCAAGTTTAGTGTTTTCCATTACAATTTTTTTACATTACCATGACGTTGCCTACTGTTCAAGTTGTGAAGACTTTTATTTTTGTAGTGGTACAATGCACACTGTTCTTTGATATTCTTCAGGAAGTCCTCTTCATTTTTCACAAAGCTGTAATTATAATTTGTTGATGTGGTGATGACTTTTCCTCCAATCCTGATGCCACATTCTTCTTCACAGAGTCCAGCTTCTCAAATTATTTGCTCAGCATGCAAAGAACACAACTCTAACACACATATTTTCTGATTCCAAACCATTCAGTATTTACTTGTTCTGTTCAAACTGCCTCTTGATTCATTACACATGAGCACAATTAAGTGTTCTATAATTTCCATTCTTGTCAATGTTACTCATAATTATTTAGAATCTACATAGCTGAATGCCTTTGCATAATCAACACAAGTAAACATCATTCGGGTATTGTCTGTTTTCAGTCAAGATCCATCTGACCTTAGCAATGATATTCATAGTTGCACAGCCTCTTTTGAACGCACCTTGAATTGTTGTCAGTTTCTCTGGTTGTACTGCTCCAGATTTTTTTTTTAAATAATCTTCAGCAAGGTTTTACTTTTGTAGGGAGCTCTGGTGGCCTAGAGGCAAGAAGCTGTACGGCAATCCTAAAGACACACTGTTTGAGGTCACCAGCTGCTCTGCAGTAGAAGGATAGGTAATCTTCTCTGGTACAATTAACTGCCTCTGAAAACCCACCAGAGGGTCAGCTATGGGTCGCTTCCAACTTGATGGTACACAACAACAACAACATGACTGTCTTGAACATTCTGCATTCTGTTGGATCACTTGTTTTGGTAATAGACATAAATATGGACTTCTTTGCATTACTTGGCCAGATGGCTGTCTTCCAGGTTTACTGACTTCAACAAGTGAGCTCACCCAAGGCTTCATGTGATTGCTGAAACACTTCATTTGGGACTCCATCAATTCCTGCAGCTCTATTTTTGCCAATGCTTCCAGTGAAGCTTAAATTACTTCCTCTAGTATCACTGGGTTTTGGTCATGCAGTACTTTCATTAAGTGAAGAAAAGATAGTTTCTTCAACAAATGATACTGACAAAACAACTTGCAAAAAAAACTGAAACAAGACTCATACTTAACAGCATATACAAAAACTAACTCAAGATGGATAAAAAATTTATATGTAAAAGCTAAAATTATAAAGATGATCAAAGAAAAAAGTAAGGACAAATTCAACATACATAACCAATGCTATAAATGGACTATCACATATAACTAAAAATGCACAATCAACAGAAGTTAAGCTACATAATTGGGATCTCCTGGATGTTAAATCCTCATGCGTACATAAAAAGATGTATCAAAAAGTTTCAAAAGATAATCTATACATTAGGGAAAAAATATTTGGCACATCTGACAAGGGATTCATAGACAGTGAGGTTGGCACAGGATAGAGCAGGGTTTAGGGCTATTGTACATAGGGTCACTATGAGTAGCAAGCAACTCGACAGTACATATCAACAACAGTAATAAACAGTATTACTTTGCAAATGGATACAAAAGCAGACAGGCAAGACAAACAGACATGAATAGGTGAATAAGACTATATCCATGACCTTATCGATCTGGCGCCTCATAACAGTGAATACCAGGGGCAAGGAGGAGCTTTTTGAGTTTCCAGCAGAATGTTTAATTAAGTACTCTTTAAACTCTCCAATCAAAACCAACTAATATGCCAGTTAGAACATAAAAACTTGTTTTAATTGCAAAACTCTAAAAAAAAAATGTGAAGCATACTCAAAGCTAAAGACAAACTGAAGACTGCAATCTGAAAAGTTAGTGGTGCTCTGAAGCTATATGGAATGCAGATGAGATAAAGTTCAGACCCCACCCAAGATGAGGACCCCAAAAGAAAACCTCCTCTGGATAAAGCTGAAACTCAAAAAGTTACACATCAACGTCAAGGTGAACAGAAACAGAACTTCCCTACTGCCTACTACGGAGATACCCCAAAGAAAATGCTTTTACTGAAACTTGGCAATGAATAGAAGGGGGGGGGGAGAAATCCTCCCTTAAAATATGTAGCTACCAGCCAACCCTAATAAGAGGTTTTGTAGCCTGAATTTGCTCTACTTGTGTGGTCCAGGAATGTTAAGCCAAGAATTCAGTTTGAAGTGGTCCCTAGCTGGTAATGTCCACAGGCTCCTGGCAAAAGTCAATATAAATTCTCCCTGTAATCCACCTTCAATACAGCCTCAAAGATTGTCCAAAGGTAAAATTATGACATGTAGACTCAAAGTCACAATTAAAAAACACACAAAGAAAATAAACATCATTAGTACAAGAGTCAGCAGAAACAACAGGTAGTACATTCAGACCCACAGAGATCTCAACCACTGGAATAGTCAAACATGTAATTTAAAATTATTTTATTAGGAAAGTCTGCTGTCCTGGACCTCTCCAGAGTACTGAACAGCAGTGATGACAGTCTGAAGACTAAGATGCATCTGATCCAAGCTGTGGTCTTCACAATTATTTTCTATGCATCAGAAAGCTGGACAATGACTAGGGAGGAGAACTGATGCCTTTAGGCTGTGGTGCTGGAGAAGAGTGTTGAATATACCATGGACTGCTAAGAGAACAAACGGGTTTGTCCTGGAGAATGTGAAACCAGACTGCTCCCTGGAGGCAAGGATTCTGAAGCTTCAGCTGACATACTTTGGGTAAGTTTCAAGGAGGGACCAGTCCTTAGGGAGGGACATCATGCTTGGAAGGGTGGGGAGACAGCATAAGAGAGAAAGATCCTCGATGAGATCGATTGATACAGTGACTGGGGTAATGGGAATAGGTGTGTCAGAGCCTATATTGTTGGCTCAGGATAGAGCAGGTTTCAGAGGTGTTGTACATAGGATCGCTATGAGTTGCAAGCAACTTGACAGGACATAACAACAACAATGAAATTGTTGAAAATATAAGAGCATTCATTTGTAAAAATGGCTTTATGGATTGAAAAATATAACTTAAAGAACTGAAAAACACAATTACTTAAATAAATTAGCTGAATTTAACAGTAAAACACAATTAAAGAGGTTAAAACACAGAAAAACGTGTTGTGCTTGTTCTATGCCCTCAAGTTAGAACTGACTCATAGCTAACCTTTCAGCTGATTTTCAGAGGCTTTAAGTCATTATGGATTTGAACCACTTAGCTTTGGATTGATAGTTTAACTTCTTACCACTGAGCCATCAGAGCTCCCCACAGAAAAGCAGAGATACAAAACAGAGTCCAAGATATATGGAGACTTGTTTAAAGTATCAAATCATTACTATAAAAGGGAAGAATTGGGGGAGAAGGAGCAGAGGCAATATTTAAAAAGAGAATAATCACTTGAACAGTCATTTTTTTCAGAAAAATTTCATCAATTAATGAAAATAACCACGGATACAAGAATCCTAAGAGAGCTCCCTTGGGATCCAGCCTGAAGGCATGCAGTTCAAATCCACAAGCTTCTCTCCATGCAGAAGAAATGTGATTTTCCCAATGTGATTTACTGCCTTTGAAAGCCTATTGAAAGGTCAGCTATGAGCTGGTTCTGACTCAATAGCACATAACAACAGCAATAGATCCAAAGGAGGGCGATAATAAGAAATATACAGTTGTAGTTGTTAAGTACCATCAAGTCAAGGATGACTCATAGAAACCCTATAAATTACAGATCTGAACCCTTTCCTATGCTGTATAATCCTTACCATCTCTGACATACTTGAATCCATTGATGCAGTCACTGTTCAATCCATCTCGTCCTTTCTTTCACTGACCTCTCACCACCTATCCAAGCATGCTCTTCAAAGAACAGCCTCTTCTAGTAGCATGTCCAAAGTATGTGAGACAATGCTTCACCATCCTTGCCTCTAAGGAGCACTCTTGGCTACACTTGGAGAAAGTGTAGAAGCAAGGAGCACTCTTGGCTACACTTTCTCCAAGGCATATATATTTGTTCTTTTTGCAGTCCATGGGATATTCTGTACTCTCCTCCACCACCACAGCTCAAAAGTATCAGTTCTTCATCTATAATTCTTATTCATTGTCCAGTTCCCAGATGCAAAGCAGGTGATTGAAGAGACCATGGCTTGAATTAGGAGCACCTTGTTTTTTAAACTGAAATTATTGTTCTTCCAGACTTTAGAATAGGTCCCTGACAGCAGACTTCCCCAATGCAATATACTTCCTGATGCCTAACTGCTGATACCAAGTAAGGTGAAACTTCAATCCTTTTTCCACCTATCATTGTGTTGCCTACTAGTCCATTGACGAGGATTTTGTCTTCTTCATGTTGAGATGCAGTTATATTGAAGGTTATCAAGTTTATCAAATGAAAATGCACTACTATAATTTGATTTTAAGATAAACAACTAATATATTTGGGGCATATGTATGGCCCTTGCAATATTAAGGAAATAGACTAAAAATACACTTCTTGTTTAAACAAAATTCAAATTTAACTGAGTGTCTTATATTTTCTCTGGTTCTATAAATATAACATTATAATACTACTGTAAAATATCACAAAAAGTTCATAAGACAGACCAGTCAAAGAGCTAAGACAGATTGCCTCTAAGTCAATGATTATTAGAGTTGCAGCTGACTTCTCAATACCAACAACCGAGGCCAAAGATCAGTGGAATAATATCTTCAATGTGTTTAAAGAGCATAACTACAACTTTATGCCCAGGAGGAAAAATTATATTTTATTTGAGGTGTACGCAGAGATATTTTTAAACAAGTAAAAATTCATTTACCATAAACAGATCTATACTAAAAAAAAAAAAAAAAAACCAAAACAACCAAACAACTCTAGGCAGAAGAAAAGTGGCTCCAGATAAAAAGGTCTGAGAAGCAAGAGGAATGGAAAAGAAAAAAGATGGTGAATATAAGGATTAATTTAAGTAACACATATTGACCAAGCTATCAATACTGTATTCAGTGCCATTGAGCTGGAACCAACAGATGGCTGATCCTCCACTGGGTTTCCAAGACTGTCAATCACATAGAAGACGGTCTATCTTTCTCCTGTAGAGTCTCTAGTGGATTGGAACTGCCACAGAGGCATGGACATTGGTTTAGCAGCACAACTCCCAATGGGATAGGCCCCCAGAGATCTCTACCAATACCATGTAGGGCTAACACACCAAAACAGAACTAAGATGTATAACAACAGAAGAGGGGAAAAGATGGTAGAGTTTTAAGACACATGCTTTTTAAAGAAAAGGATTAATTTTAGAATGGTATTAGCTAAGTGGGTATGTTGACATTTCTAGATAATCACTAAAATAATATCAAGTGATATACTTTATCGCTATATTTTAATCATAACTAACTTAGATAAAACTAATCATGACTAGACTCTTTGATTGCATGTGCATCTTTAAAAATTCCACCATCCTTTTTTTTTAGGGCTGTCTTGGAGAAAGTGAAACGAGGGTGCTCCTTGCCTGCATCTCATAAACTTTAGGCATGTTGTTAAGAGGGGCCAGTCCTAGAAAAAAAACATCATGCTTGGAAATGTGGAGGTCAGTGAAAGGAGGAGGACACTCTACAAGATGGACTGAAACAGTGATGGTAGCATTGTTATTGTTGTTATGTGCTACTGAGTCACTTGCTACTCATAGCAGCCCTATGTACAACAGCCCTAAACTCTGCTCTGTCCTGTGTCAATCGTACCATCTCCGATACACCCATCCTGATTACCCCAGTCACTGAATCAGTCCACCTCATAGAGTATCTTCCCCTCCTGCGCTGTCCCCTCACCTTCCCAAGCATGACGTTCCTCTCCAAGGACAAGTCCCTCCTTGCAATATGTCCAAAGTATGTCAGATGAAGACTCAGAATCCTTGCCTCCAAGGAGCAGCCTGGTTTAACCCTCTCCCAGACTCTGCATCATAGGGTCGCTATGAGTTGCCTGCGAGTCAACGGCACTTAACAACAACAACTGGGTGAAACTGTTTGTTTTCTTACCAGTCCATGGTACATTCAATACTCTTTACTGTAGCAATAGGCTTGGGTATATCAGAGAAGATGAGGATGGCACAACATAAGGGAGGGTTCAGTTCCCTTGTTCATAGGGTTACTGTAATGAGTTGTAGTCAACCCATCAACCCGACAGCCCCTAACAATAACAATGGCATATCACTTCCAAACTGATGAAAAGGGAAAGGGGATAAGAAGCTATCTATGGTCAGCTAATATTCGACAAGGAAATTAAACCTATCAAATGGGGAAATGACAACTTCTTCAACAAATGGTTCTGGCAAAACTGGACTCCCTTCAGAAAGCTGAAACAGGATCCACATCTCACACTATACACAAAAATCACTTCAAGGTGGATAAGAGACTTGGGAGTAAAGCCCCAACCATAAAGTTCCTGAGAGACAAACTGAGATCCAGTTTAGAAGCTCTTGTCCACAGTATAAAGAGACTGTCAAATACAACCAGAAATGTACAATCTGAAGAGGATAAAATTATGGGACCTTCTAAAGAGTAAGTCATTGTGTTCATCAAAAATTTTTTCCAACGGCGTGCAAAAAAACTCCTACTGACTGGAGACAAACATTTGGCAATACCGTCTCAGACAAGAGTCTCATAACAAAAGTTGATAGGGTACTCCTGGGCCTCCACAAGAAAAAGTCTGATAACCTAATTGCAAAATGGGCAAAAGACATGAGGGAAAAATTTCACAGAGGAAGATATTCAAATGGTCAATATTGACATATGAAGAAATGCTCCAAATCACTGGCAATAAAACAGATGCAAATCATAGTGGGGTGAAATTTGGAGGAGGGATTGTATAACAATGAAAGAATTTTACTTTTCAAAGAGAAGAACGTACTGGAGAGGAGGGGCAGGCAGGGAGAAAGGTGCAACAATGAAAGAATGGGAATCCAAAATCTCTGTAAATTAAAACCACAATGAGATACCATCTCAGTCCAGTAGCAGTGGCAAAGTCTAACAAGACAGCAAGTAATAAATGTTGGAGAGAATGTGGTGAGATAGGAACTCTTTTACATTGTTGGTGGGATTGTAAAATGGTACAACCACTCCGGCAGTTTGGCGCTTCCTCAAAAAGCTGAACATAGAAATCCCATATGACCCAGCTAGTCCATTGTTTGGAATATACTCCAAGAAAATTAAAATGGAGGTTTGAACAAAAACTTATATGTTTTTTAAACGTAAGTTTTTGTTCAAAGCTCCATTCTCATTTTCTTGGAGTATATAACCAATGTTTACAGCAGCATTATTCACCATCGCAACAACATGGAAACAGCCCAGACATCCAATGACAAATGAACGGATCGAGAAGTCGTGGTACATTCATACAATGGAATACTACGCAGCACACTAGAGCAATCATTTGTAAATTACTACCTAACTTGGGAGGGACTGGAAAGCATTATGCTGAGTGAACTAACTCAGTCCCACAAGGACAAATACTGTATAAAACCATTATTGTAGAATGAGTATGAGGATCCAAGGCAAAGGGGAGGGTGGAAAGAGGAGTGAGGATAGGGGGGTAATGTGTTAATCATAGGGTTGCACAATTTGATAAGTGGGTTGGGTGAAGAAAATGGGAAGGATATTTTGTGAAAAACAATGTATTCAAACTTTATAAATAAAAGTAATATTAAAAACTCATCAAGCCTTGAAAATTTCTAGAAAAATCAGGGGAAAAATAAAGACATGGAAAGGCAAAATAAATGGGGAAAAATCTAAATATGCTATTTGTTACTTTAATCTCAATTATCACATTTGGTCCAGGTCCAACGCCAAATCTTGAGGTAGTTCTAACTGGACGAGTAACCACGAAGGCCAAAGTATGAGGAGCAGGTGGACACAAAGGGGCATTGGGAACATGACAAGTGAAGGACCGGAGGATGCTGGGGCTTCTGGCTAGAGTGAAATATGAACCACCACCACCAACCGCAAAGTCTCTGAATGCTGTGCTGGAATACTCCCTGCTGGCCTGAAGAAGATACAGCCTCCTCTGCAGCCTCCCAATGGGTGGGAGAAGGCTCAAGTCTTTCAGACGGCTTTGGAGATTGAACTGGGTCTTCCTCCAGAACTGGAGCAGGTTGTGTCTTTGGAGGGCTTTGGGAACTGTGGTGAAGCCTCTTGCTGAGCCACATAAGGTTCAACTTCCTCAAGGTACTCCGGAAGCAGTAAGAAGCAGCCCTGCAATCCTTCAAACCTGAGGTTGAAACAATATGCAGGCCTAAAAGGGAACAAAAACACCCAGGAGGAATGTGCTAGTCAGCACAATTAATTGTACAAGACCAAAAGGCAGTATTTACCCTCAAACAAAATTCAGAAGGCAGGAAAGGGGCAAGAAAGATGGGGGAAAATGGGACCAGGGAACCCAGTGAGGAAGCATGAAAAGTGTTATTACATGGAAAGGACAAAATGGGTTAATTATTGAATTAACTCTTTTTCTCTGTAAACTTTAACTCAAACGACAGGAGAAATAATGATGAACAATCAAAAAAAGAGACTGGAGAAGTGGTCACAATAGTAAAGAGAAAAATGACAATAAAGAAATGTTGAAAACTAGTTGGAAAAAAAAATGAAGAAGCCATGAAGACTTCGAGGAAAAGGACTGTCATGTCGACAGAGTGTGTAGAACAAATGAGGAAAAGCAATCTTACACGGCAGTGAAGGGGCCATCATATGTATCAGGCTCAGGCATTCTGTGGAGCTTTTTCTCTAGGTGAAGGCCAATAGAGGACAACGTTCCATTTTGGCCAACACAGAGCTCACATATGTAGTATTACTTTTGTTGGTGGCACTCTGTCGGTGGCAGAGTAAGAATCATGTGTCCCCTACATGAGCTGCTTTTTTAAAAAGCAAGTCACTAGGAAAGAAAGGACTGCCTCAGTTGAAACTAGATACTGAGTCACAGTCATTTGTGGATTCACAGGTTGAACTGTAACTTGCTTTGGAGAAGATGTAGTTTTCTGCAGGTTTGTAGAAGGCTTAGTCTCCCTAAAGGGTTCTGAAGATATGGTAAGCTCTATATCCAAAGACTGAACAGTATTGTGCTTTGGAGGAGGTATAGTTTTCTGCAGGGCAGTGGAATCTTCAAACTTTGAGGTGAATTGAGGAGTTGTGGTAAGCTCCAAGTCTGTAAGTCTGAGACAACAGGTAAGTTTGAATTCTGAGCTTGCTCCTGACCTATCTCAGGACTGGAGATTAAGTTACAACCTCCTCAGGTGGTTCTAGAGGTTGAGTTGGTAGCTCTTGCTGTATTGGAAAAGACCCATCCTATATTTCGGGTTCCAGAGATAAGGGGAGCTTGAAGTTAGAAGATGGGTGAAACTGGGCTCCTTTGAATGCTGAAATTTATCATGGAGATGGAACTGAGGCTGGCTGTTGGGTTGTCAAATATTCCATCACATTGGAAAGCTCCTGAGAACTTGTTGGAAATTGAACTTAGGCGGCTCTGGAGTCTGAGTTAGTGTCTGAGATGGAGTCTCCTGGATTGTTGCAATGTGTTCAACCTCTATTTTTGTCTGGATATATGGTAAACTCTAAGTCCAAAGGGTTAACAGTGACTTGATTTGTAGGAGTAATTGTGCTCTTCTGCAAGGTTGGAGAATGTACAACACTTCAGTAGTGGGTTCTGAAGTTATGGTAAGCTCCAGATTTTCAAGTTAAAATGTGATGTTGGGCAAATTTGAATGCTGAACTTGAACCTGGTCTGATGGTGGAATTGTCACCTCATGGCTCACTAGAGGATTAGCCCCAACTTCCTGAAGCTCTGGAGACTGAGTTGGTGTCTCCTGTTTTGTTGGAGAAGGTTCAATCTCCATACTAAGTTCTGGAGGTGTAGTAATATCCAGGTCCACTGATTGATCAGTGACCTTAGTCAGGTTTGGCTGCTGAACTTGGACTTGGTCTGGATGTAAAAGTGTCACCTCCAGCTGCTCTAAAGGTGTGGTTTTCTGCTGGGCTGTAGAACATTCAACCTGTGTAGTAGATCCTAGTATTACAGTAAGCTCCAAGTCCAAAGTCTGAGCTATAACACCACTCAAGTTTGGATGTTTGTTTTGAAACTGGTGTGAACATAGAACAGCCTTCTCAGGAACATTTGAAAAAGGCACTGTGGTTTGTTGTGGGGTTGTAGAATGCTTAACCGCAGAAAAATGTGAAGAAGGTGTAGACTTGTGGGGCGGTAGAAGGAATCATGACAATATCTAGGTCCAAAGGTTGAGCTGTGACACTAGACACATTTAGATGTTGACCCTGATATTGATCTGTTAGTGAAATCTCATGAAGCACTAGAAGCTGAGCTACATCCCCCTGTGGTGGCTTCAGAGGTTGAACTGAGACAGCCTGTGGGGTAGTCAAAGATTCCACTACGTCAGGAGGCTCTGAAGGCTGTGCTAAGGCTCCCTGCTGGATTGAAGATTCTCCCTTATTAGAGGACTGATGAGGAGTCCTCTATTGGATGGGTAAAGGTTCAATCTCCTTAGAAGGCTCAGGACTCTGACCTTTGAAGTCTCAGGAGTCTGAGGTGGGACCTATTGAAGTGATGGAGAAGACTTGATTTCCTTAGGGAGTTCTAAAGACGGCACACAGGCTCTCTGCTGGTCTGGAGGTGGTTGCACAATCTCAAAGGGCTCCGGAGGCACAGCTGGGGTTTCACCTTGAACTGGAGAAGGCTCTCCTTAGGAGGCTTTAAAGGTGCAATGAGGATCTCTGGCTGCACTGAAATGGTTCAGCCTTCACAGGGGGTTTCTGAATGTGAACAAAATCCTCCTGCTGGACTGAGGAGGACTGAATTTCTTCTGGACACTTAGGATAGGGCTTTTTGCAAAGTTGGGGGAAAGTTCAACCTGCATAGGGAGCCCAGGAGACTGCACTGGGAGCCCCTGCTGAGCCGGAGAAGATTCACCCTTCTTAGGGGGCTCTAGTGTATAGGATAGTTTGGAATGGACAAGGCTTAATCTCTGAAGGTTGTTCAAGAGGCTTAGATGGGGCCTCTTGCTGAATTAGAAGTTTTTCCAACCCAGGGGGCTCTGGAGACTGTGTTTGGCTCCCCTGCTAGACTGGAGATATTTCAGTCTCTTGTGGACACTGTGAAGTTTGAAATGGATTCTCTTGGTTTGTTGGAGAAGTTTCAACCTTCATAGGAGGCTCAGGAGACTAGACTGGGTCTCCTTGCTGTGTTGGATAAGGTTCACCCTCTTTGGGGGGCTCTTGAGGTGATAATGAGGCCTCTAACTGGGTTGGAGAAGATCCAACCTCTGTAATGGGTTGTGTAGTTATAGTAAGCCCTAGAGTCAGATGGCCACCTGTGGCAGTGGGCAATGCTGAATGCTGAGTTTCACTTCAATCTATAGGTGAAACTGTCACCTCATGATGTCCTGGATGTTGAGATACAACCTCTTTAGGTGGCTCTGAAGTCTCAGCTGGTGTCTCCTGAATGTTTGAAGGTGATTCATTCTCCTCGGGTTGTTCTGGAGACTGGGCTGAGACTTCTTTCTGGCCTGAAGAAATGGAGCTGACAATACGTCAGTGGAATCTGTAGGTTCTGTTGGGTTATCCTGTTGGACTGTAAAAATTACAGCTTCTGTAGGAAACCCTGCAGGTTGAACTTGGGCCTCCTGCAGAGTTGCAGATGATTCAACTTCCTCAGATGTTTCCAGAGGCTGTAATGAGTTCTCCAGCTGGACTGGGAAACACTGGATGTAGGGATTTACCTTGACCTTGAGATAAAACCAGGATTTCATGATATTCTGCTGCTGGTAAAGTTATAGCTTCTGTAGAGAGACTTGAAGTTTGAGCCAGGCTCTCTTGAAGAACTGAAAAAATATCCTCAGAGAGCTCTGAAGGTAAAATTTGATCCTCAAGCTGTGTTGGAGGATGTTCATACTCCATAATGGAGGCTAGTGGTTAGGTTGGGTCATTCAGTCATGTTGAATGTTCAACATTGTCATTGAGGCTTGGGGGCTGAGAAGGATCCTTTCCAGCATGAAAAATGTTCATCCTCCTTCTTATATTCTGTAAGTTGTAATGGGTCCTTCTTTTCCACTACAGAAGGTTGAGTACCCTCAGGAGGATCTAGAAGTTAAAGTGGATCACCCTGCTGGAAAGAAGATGATATGGCCACCACAGATGGATCTAGAGTCTGAGCTATGATTTGTTCCTCAATTGGAATAAATTTATTCTCCTGAAGAGATTCTAGAGGCTGCACTAGGGCATTCTGTTGTGTTGGAGTATGCCCAATCACAGGTTCAATTGATGTTTTTGGCAAAATGAAATTTAGGATGACCCAGAGGTCGGATTTTCACTCTATCATGCAATGAACATAGAGTTAAAACCAAATCTGGGGACTGTGAATGATCAAATGGGACCTCTAATTGGAATGGAGGATGTTCAGTCTCCTTGGTGAGCTCTAGAAGCTTAGTGGAGTCCTCCTGCTGGGTTAGAGGTTTCAGCTTCTCCGAAGTCTATAGGGCTGTGCTGGCACATTATGATGGATTGGAAAGCTCTGAACCTCTGTAGTGGGTTCTGGAATTGGGGTAAGTTGCATTGGAATTGGGGTAGGTTTGACTTTAATACTGGGCCAGTTTGAAAGATGAGACTGATTCTGCCTATGAGATGAAACCATATGATTTGTGGTAGTTTGAGTTATAACCACTGTAGGAGGCACTAGAGGTTGAACTGGAGCCTCCTCCTGGTTTGGAGATTACTCTATCTCCTCAGGGAGTTTTGCAGGCTGATTTGTGCCTCCCAGCTAGGGAGGAAGTATTGGGGAAAGCCCAACTTCTTCAGTG
This sequence comes from Elephantulus edwardii, assembly GCF_000299155.1. Classification (NCBI taxonomy): domain Eukaryota; kingdom Metazoa; phylum Chordata; class Mammalia; order Macroscelidea; family Macroscelididae; genus Elephantulus; species Elephantulus edwardii. Next base: position 4,993,507 of record NW_006399778.1, on the reverse strand, counting down.
GGCTTTGTTGCCTGAATAGGAGCCTCCTGTTGGAACGAAGGTTTAACCTACCGGAGAGGGGCTGGAGGCTGTGTTGGCACTTCTGGTAGCACTGGAGAAGGTTCTGTTCCCTCAGACTCGCTATGAGGCTGGGGCCTCCTGCTCCATTGGAGGTTTAACTTACTCAGGTAGCCTTAGAGGCTCAGAGGGACATGACTGCTGGATTGTAGGTGGTCATGGAGGATGAGCTGGAACGTTCAGCTGGACTGGAAAAGGCTCACCGTTCCCAAAAAAAAGCCTAGAAACAGAAACTCTTGCTCAGCCGGAGAAGGTTTAAGCTCTTAGACGAGTTTGAGAGACATTGATGGAGATTCTGTCCCCTCAGGGAGCTCTAGGGGTGGGGAACATGGAGCCTTTTTCTGGACTGCAGTGGGTTCAGCCTCCCCAGGGTGTCCTGAAGCAGATGTTGCATATCCTTGCTGCCTTGAGGTGGGTTCTACCTTCTTGGGATGTCCTGAGACCTTGATCTTCTTGCTGGATTATAGTTTCAACTTTCTCAGAGGATTTCTGGAGTTTAAGCTGGGGCTTTATTTCATATGGGAGAGGGTTCAACCTCCACAGGCAGCTCAGGAGGTGAAACTGGGGGCACCTGCAAGGGTGTGAAGAGCACAACATCCTCAGGGACCAAGGATGAGCTTGGAACCCCTGGACTGCAGGCTCAAATGTCCCAGGGTACTCTAGAGTTGGACCTTGGGCTTCATCTTTCACTGAAGGCTGACCTGAGAGTTCCTGTTAACTTGAATGCTTTCAAGGCTGTGGTATAGCTTCTGGCTGGAATGAATTGTGAACCCCCTCAGAAAGGTCTGGGACCTGTGCCAGAACTCCCTGCTGGTCTGAAGAGATAGCCTCCTCTGGATATGCTGGAGGTGGCACTGGGGGCCTCCTACTGTGTGAGAGAAGGCTGAGTTCTTCAGAGGGCTTCCAGAGTTGAGCTGGAGCCTCTTTCTGAACCACAGAAGGTTCAACTTCCTCAGAAGGCTCTGGAAGGTGAGCAAGAGTCTCCTGGCTTAATGTCCTGAGGAGGCTTTGGCAGCTGTGCTAAGACTTTCTGCTGAGTTGAACCCAATTGAACCCCCTTAAGGGGCTCCTGAGTTAAGGAAAACTCCGTATCTGCTTGGTTAACTCTGACACTGGACTGTGTTGAATGATAAGTTGGATTCTGGTGTGGAGTGGTGATGGCTGGAGAAACTGTGCCTGGGTTGGGCAAAGTTCATTCTCCTCATATTACTCTAGGGGGTAAGATGAGGGATGAGGCCTCTTGTTGGAGTGCAAATTGGTGCAAGGGGTTCTGGAGTCAGACCTAAGAGCTCCTCCTGATGGATCGGTTACAGACCGGTTGGCAGAGGGTGATCCTCCTCCCCTGCAAGTTCAATATTTTCCTCGGGGTGCTCTAGAAGTTCATCCGTTGCCTGTAGGAGTTCCAAAGGAGGCTGCACAGTATTATATATCGGGCCCAGGGGGTCAGAATCTTCGGGGTAAGTTGGTTGTTTAAATAGTTTCCTAAGTGTTCCAGAAGATCCTTAGTAAGCCAGCGTTGCTGAGCTAGATACTCTAGATACTTGTTCTCCTTTGGTGCCGGAACAATAAAGTCGCTGGTGTAGAACTATGACTATCTAGTGGTGGGAGAGAAAGTCCAGTGACTGGTGGTCTTCAGCCCGCTTCATAGCAGGAATTCCCACCTTCTCAGTGGAGCAGGCGGACTGTCAGTTCCTGATGAGGTCTTGGGGGTGGAGGAGAGGCGGCCCTGGCGCCGAATGTGGGACCTCTTGAGATCTGGCCAATTTCTGGAGTGATGCAGGGAACCCTTGTCTTCAAAATCCCCTGGCTTGGGCAGGGGTGTTAGTCTTTAGGGCAAATTAGTAAGTCGGTCATGGCACGGACATTGATGCGGGTCAGGAGGCAGACCAACGGTCGGTGAAGACGGTTCGTTCAGTTCCGGGTCATCAGGGGTCACGTGGTCGAGGTCCTGAGCTGAGTCTTCCGGCTATACTTCCTGGAGGAGGAGCCGCTTGGGCCGAAGCATGAGGACCCGGAGTACATCAAGGGGCAGCCTCGACATGACAAGCGAAGGGTCCTAGGTACAATGGCTAAGGGCAAACGGGCCGCAGCGCAGCTTCCCCCAGCAGGAGCTGAGCCATTATGGCCGCCGTGCGGCCTGGGCCCCGCACCTTGGCAACCCTGGGCTCACTCCGCGGCCCCACCCTTTAATTGAGGGCGCCTTTTTTACGTAATACCTTTATTTCGCTTTGAGCGGAAATTTCCATGATGGCTGTGGGTTGCTTTTGGACTCACCATGACCAGTGTCACCGGGTGTCCATTCCCCCGCTGATAGGACAGGACTTGACGGCCCCTCTCCACCTCAAGACAGGATCAGGGCCCTTTCCCTCGCTGCAGCCCTCAGAGCTTCGCAGGCTGTCAGCAGAGGCAGGGGCGCTAGTCCGAAAGCAGCCAGAAACTGCCTCCTCCAAACTCAAGTGCGGACGGTCTGCCTTCCCGTTGACCATGCTGCTTCCAGGAAAAGTTTTAATTGTCTTTAATTTGAGCTTGCAGATGAATAATTGATGATCTGCCCCACAGTCAGCACCTGGCCTGGTTTTGATTGTTGATACTGAGTTGCTCGAACAATTCTTTCCACAAACGTAGTTAAAATGATTATCTGTGGATTTCACTTGAGGCCCATGTGTACAGTTGCCTTTTCTGCCTATACAAAAAAGGTATTTTTTCAATGAATAAATCATTGAAGGTGCAAAATTTTAAAAAAGTAGTTGGAAAATGAGCGCTCTTCAGTGCAGTCAACTGGGTCATAAACACACATTATTTCCCTTCAAAAAGTTTCTTCTAAACTCTCATACCCTCGTTGTTCCACATTAGTTTAGTTTTCTATTAGATAGAGGCACCACTAATCGAGGATGATAACAGACTTTCTGTAGAGGAGTCTCTGGTAGAAGGCAATGTGAACTGAGAGAGGGTTTGAATGCAGCAGTTCACAATGGCGGCAGAACGCTTCCCCATCCCGCCATGGCTCAACAGCCATTAATCTAGAAAAGCAACTACCCCATTTCTCAGAGGTCCACCCTTGTGTCCATGGAGGAGTAGCAGCTTGTTAAAGCGGGCATCTGAAAGAATTGCTTATTGAAATGCCTTTACAATCAACAGTTGTTTTAAAACTATAGCTCTGTTCTTTTCTTAATGCTTTTATTTTCTAGCACGATCTCCAGCACTTAAATCCCATGAAAGCAGGGCTTCACTAGGTTCCTAATATATCTATTCAGTTTCTAGGGTCTCCATAAGTCCAAATCTGTACCGTGGTACTGTGGAGCATATGGCTTAGCTACATGCTATAGAACCATAGTAATAGTTTTAGAATGGAATTGATCCCGAGGACGCTTCCACCAAGACTGGTCTTTTGTTTAATCAGGCTAGTGAAATCTTTAGCCCAGTGTTGACTTTTAATATTTAGCAAGAAATTAGACAATTTAAGGTCCAATCTTGGATAAAATCGTCTTTCCCTTGACTGGGTTTTATTTCAATTTGACATATAACTTTTATTCCTCAATAATACTGGATTTTCTTTAAATTCAGTTAAGTCATTATTTTACATTGGGGGGGTGAATCTTCAAATACTTTTCAGAATGGGATGCCCTTCCTGTAGCTTCTTCTCTTGGAAACAAGACACTTTACAACTTTGTGTTGAGTTATATAATTAAACATCTAGCCCCCAAGTCCTGTGGATCTATGTCAATGAAATATATATTTCTTCTGCTAACATTATTATTATTTTGAAGGAAATCATCCTCTAAATAGTGAAGCTTCCTTTAGAAATACCTTCACAGCTTAATGCCTACTTTAGGAGAAATCATTGAGAACCTCATTCTTTTCTCCATCTGTCATGATGTTTGTTGCCCTTTAGTTCCATCGGGAGGAGTTTTTTTTTTTCTCAATGTTGTGATGTATTTCGTATTGAAACTATAATCTTTGATGTTTTGCAGCAAGCATTTCAAGTCCTATTTCTTTTTGGCAAACAAGATTGTGTCTACTGAAAAAAAAATGATGTGCTGTCAGTAGTAGATATATGGACACATAGGCAAGAAGTAAAAATATGAAAAGGTCAAACTTATTATCCAACGGAGATAAGTGGAACCTGTGAGACTATCACCCTTAGCCATTCTTCAGACTTGGCAGGAAACTCACTCCTTTGGCTCCAGTCTTCAGTATGGATTACAGTTCAACATCAAGAAAACAAAACTCCTCTTCTTTAGACCAAAAGGCAACATCATGATACATGGAGAAAAGAATGAAATTGTCAACCGTTGCATTTCACTTGTATCCACAATCAACACTCTTGGTACCAGCAGTCAAGAAATCAAAAGACTTGTTCTCTTTGGAAAATCTGTTGTTAAGAACTTATCCAAGGTTCTAAAGAACAAGGATATAAGTAAGTTTCAAGACTAAGGTGCATCTTAACCAAGTATTGGTATTTTCAGTTGCTTTCTATGCATCTGAAAGTTGGATAGTTGACAAGGAAGACCAAAGAAGACTCAAAGCCTTTGAATTGTGGTGGTAATGAAGAACATTGAATATACCATGGATTGCCAAAAGAACAAACAAATCTGTCTTAAAGAAAGTACAACCACAGTACTCCTTAGGCAAGAAGTAGGCAAGGATGGTGAAACTTCATCCCACATACATTGGACATGTTTTTAGGATTAACTAGTCCCTAGAGACATGCTGGGAAAGGGAAGAGTCAGCAAAAGAGAGAAATATCCTCATCACGATAGACTGACACAATGACAACCACAATGGACTTGAGCGTGTCAAAGATCATGAAGATTGTGGTGTTAGGTGCCATGGAGTTGAGGATGACTCATAGCAACCATATGAACAGCAGATCTGAACCCTATCCTAGCCTGTGCCAACCTTACAACCTCTGATGTACTTGAGCACATTGCTGCAAACACTGCATCAACCTATCTGGTTGAGGGTTTTCCTCTCTTTCACCATGCCTCCACCTTTCCAGTCATGGTGTCCCTCTCCAAACAACAGACTCTCCTAGCAACATGCCCAAAGTATGGGAGATGAAGCTTATTCATCTTTGCCTCCAAGGAGAACTCTGATTATACATTCTCCAAGACATATCTGCTTGTTCTTTTGGCAGTCCTAGGGATATTCAGTACTCTTCTCCAGCACCATAACTCAAAGGCATCTATTATTCTTCTCTCATCCTTATTCACTGTCTAGCCCTCAGCAGTATAGCAAGTGATTCAAAAGATTATGACCTGAATTAGTCCCATCTTTGTCTTCAAAAGAGGATCGTGCATGATAGGGAAAGGTTCAGAGCTTTTGTTCATAGAGTAGCTGTGAGTTGTAGTCAACTTGCCAGCACCTAACAACAACATGGTATTGTTCATTGCTTCATAAGCTTATGAAACTTGAATAATAAATAAGACCAAAGAAGAATCAATGCCTTGGCATTGTAATATTAGCAAGGATTATTGAATATGCTTCATCTTACATACTTTGAACATGTTGTCAAGAGGGATCAGTCCAAAAAAAAAAATTATGCTGTGAAAGAGAGGAAGCCCCTCACTGAGATGGACACTGCAACTGCTTGTTCATAGTGGAGATTGTTAGGCTGGCACTGAAGAGTGTGAGGATGGAATGGAATTGTTATTCATCAGGGCAATGACAACGTTAAATATATTATGCATTGCCAAAAGAATAAACAAATCTGCTCTAGAAATGTAGCCAGTGTGTTCCTCGGAGGCAAGGGTGGTAAAATTTAATCTCACACACTGTGGACATGTTATTAGGAAAAGCCAGTCTTTGAAAGGAGACATCATGCTTGGAAAGGTGGAAGGTCAGAGAGGTAGAGGAAGACCCTCAGTGAGATGAATTGACACGGTGACTGCAACAATGAATTTAACACAGGGGAGATTGTGGGGAAAGTACAGGATTAAGGAAGGCTTTGATCTTTTGTACATCTGCTGCTATGAGTCAGAGATGGACTGATGGTTTCTAATAATACAGCAACAAATAAATGAATAGAAAGACACAATAGAATAAATATTTTATACATGGGGGGAGGTGTCTTTATATAATTACCATTCTGGCTCATAGTGGCTCCATGTGTGCAAAACAAAACCATCCTCTAAGAATTCAGAATGGGAATTTAGAAGCAGGTCACCAGATCTTTCTTCCAGTGTGCTTCAAGGTGGATTTGAACAGCCACCCATTCAGCAAGATGTCACACACTTAAACATTTGTGACACCTTTGGATCTCTCTCTCTCTCTCCTCTAAATGCATTCTCCACTGAAGAAAGAATCTGAGATCTTGGGAAAATTTGTGACACCTTTGGATCTCTCTCTCTCTCTCCTCTAAATGCATTCTCCACTGAAGAAAGAATCTGAGATCTTGGGAAAATTTATCCAGGGTTTCAAGTCTGGGTCAGAGAAAATACAGATGAATCTGGAGCATCATGTTGTGCCAGCAAGTAAGGAAGCACTCAAAGAAAGAGTATCAAAAGGACAGAATGCAGTTTAGAAGCATTCCCACTGGCTAAATTAGGTACCATCTGAACCCCAAAGAAGCTTAACACTCTACATTCTTAATTGCAGATGTATGCAGAGTAATTTTCTTCAGAGTGTAGAAAGAGGACCAGAAAGTAACTTTACTTTGGAGAAACTTGATAAAGTCTAATTGAATAAGATTCAACATGACAGTAATAAATAGTGTTCTAGCATATGCACCTCATCTGATGTAATAACATCAAGAAGACGAAGATTCTTACCACTGGGCTAATTGACAGCACCATGATGAATGGAGAAGAGATTGAGGTTGTTAATAATTTCAGCTTGATCGGCTCCACAATCAACACTCTTGGCACCAACAGTCAGGAAATCAAAAGGCAAATTGCATTGGGAAAGTCTGCTGTCAGGGACCTCTCCGAAATGCTAAAGAGCAATGATGTCAGTCTAGAGACTAAGGTGCGCCTTATCCAGGCCATGGTCTTCGCAATTACTTGCTATATGCATCAGAGCTGAACAATAACTAAGGATGACAGAAGAAGAATTGATGGCTTTGAGTTCTGGTGCTAGAGAAGAGTATTGAGCATACCGTGGCCCACCAGGAGAACAAAAATGTCTGTCTTAGAGAGGGTGAAACCAGGCTGCTCTTTGTAGGCAAGGATTTCAAAGCTCTGTCTCACATAATGTGGGCACGTGGGCAGAAGGGATCAGTCCTTGGAGAAGGGCACCATGATTGGAAGGGTGGAGGGGCAGCACAGGAGAGGAAAACCTTGGATGAGATGGATTGGCATAGTAGCTGGGGCAATGGGATTAGGTGTGTGAGAGTCAGTGAGACTGGCTCAGAATAGAGCAGACTTCAGAGCTGTTATACATAGGATTGCTGCGAGTCATGAGTGACTTAATTGCATATAACAACAACAGCAATTATGGGAGAAGAATCACACTTCACCTCGATGATCTTCCTCTCAAAAATTCATACTCACAGTCTAATCACAGGAAAACCACAGACAATATGAAATTGAGGTAAAATCTAGGCAAGGAGATGATGGCTATGGGATACACAGGAATTCCCTAAATCTTTACCAAATTAAAATCACTCAGAATTTTTAAGTGTATCATTTGAGGATTGTGCTTCTGCAAAACCTATACTTGGACCAAGAAGCAGTCATCAGAACAGAGCAAGGAAACACTGCATGGTTTAAAATTAGGAAAGGTGTACAACAGGGATGTGTCCTATATCCATACCTTTTCAACCTGTGTAAAAAACAGAATATCCAGGAGGTGGGGCTCTATGAAGAGAAATGTAGCATAGGATTGGAAGAAGATTCATCAACAGCCTGCGTTATGCAGATGACACAACCTCCTCACAAACTGAGGAGGACCTGAAGCACTTACAGCAGAAGGTCAAGCAAGGACTACAGCCTTCAATATGTATTGAAGTTCAATATCAAGAAGACAAAGATTCTCACCACTGGGCCTATTGGCAGCATCATGATAGATGGTAAAGAAATTCAGATTGTTAACAGCTTCAATTTGCTTGGCTCCACAATCAACACTCTTGGTACCAGCAGCCAGGAAATCAAAAGATGAATTGCATTTGGAAGGTCTGCTGTCAGAAACCTCTCCAGAGTGCTTTAGTACTCTGCAATGATGTCAGTCTGGAGACTAAGGTGCACCTGATCCAGGTTTTGGTCTTCAAAGTTAAATGCTATGCATCAGAAAGCTGGAGAGTGACTAGGAATGATAGGAAAATTGATGTCTTTGAGTTGTTGTGCTGGAGAAGAGTGTTGAATATACCATAGACTGCTAAGAGAACAAACAGGTTCAGCCTGAAAACAGTGAAACCAGGCTGCTCCTTGGACTCTAAAGCTCTGTCTGACATACTTTGAGCATGATGCAAGGAGGGACCAGTCCTTGGAGAGAGACATTATACTTGAGAGGCTGGAGGGACAGTGCAAGAAGGGAAGATCCTTGATGAGACAGATTTGACTCAGTGACTGAGGTAATGAGGTTAGTGTGTCAGATACAGTAAGGTTAGCTCAGGATACAGCAGGGTTCAGGGCTATTGTATATAGGGTCACTCTGAGTTGCAAGCAACTCGATAGCACATAACATTTGAGGACTATGAAACAATTCTACAGGACACTATAATGGTGGACACATGATACTACATATTTCTCAAAATCCATAGGACTATTCAACATAGTTGTTTGTACTATGGAGTCAGAACTGATTCATAGTTGACCCTTCATTGGGTTTCCAGACACGGTATATTGTATGGGAAGAGACTGCCAATCTTTCTCCCATTTGAACAGTGTGCATTTGAGTTGACAGTGCCACTTCTTCCCAGTAGGCCCCCAGAGCTAGAGCAACTACTAAAACAAACAAGTACAACCAGTGCACTATACAAACATAAGGTGTAACTAGTAGGAGAAACAGGGCAGGGGAGAAGGGGCAGGTAGAAACTCTTTGTACTTCCAGTTTTTCTGTTAACAAAAAGATGCACTCACAAATTAAGACGTTTGTTTAAAAAAGTAATAAATAAGGTAAAGGACAGAGCAGTAACCAGAGCTATTCTCAACTGTGAAATACACATATATATGTTATTGTAAAGCCCTGCCAGTTCTACCCCACCCTCACAACCGGTGCTGTTCTGGAATCCATTGTTACAGCTATTGTGTTAACTCATCTTGTTGAGGGTCTTCCTCTTTTGCACTGACCCTTTACTCTGCCAAACATGCGGCTCTTCTCTGTAGATCGACCCGTCCTGATAGCATGCCCAAACCATGTGAGACGAGGTCTCACCATCCTCCTTTCTAAGAACCATTCTGGCTGCACTTCCTCTGAGACAGATTTGTTTGCTCTTTTGGGAG
>NW_006399778.1:4960963-4983290 GCF_000299155.1 Elephantulus edwardii | reverse complement strand
GTGACTGGGATAATTGGGATGGGAGTGTCAGAGACAGTGCGATTGGCACAGGACAGAGCGGAGTTTAGGGCTGTTGTACATAGGGTCGCTATGAGTCGAGGGCGACTCGACGGCACATAACAACAACAGCAACAACAAGGGCATGATTCAAAGGTAATGATTCTTCATCATTTACATGTGTATACCTAAATACTTTCTTCACATACACTGTACATACATACTTGGATCTGTAAGACTGCTACAAAACACAAAAAGTGGACATCACTAACACAGAAGGCCTCTGGGAGGAACTAGACATGCATTCTCAGTGAAGTCATTTCCCACCTTTTGCCTTTTCAGTAATATTCCTCATTAAACACGAGAGTGCTCTGAAATAATAAGTGACAAATTTTTAATATAAATTTTTTATTTTATATTGGTTTGCTTGCAGACTTCATATACATTGTTTTTCACACAGATCTTTTCCATTTCCTTAAACCACTTCTTCCTCCACCCATCAAATTGTGCAACCCTCTGATTACCCTGCCCTCCCATCCTGACCCCTCTGCTCCCACCCTCTCCCCCCTTAGGTCCTCCTACATGTTTTACTAGTTACATATCTCTACAATAATAGTCTTATACAATATTTGTCCAAATTTTAAAGTCTGCTTAGTAATAGTTAGCTAGATAATCTGAATAATCATGTTAAATAATTGTCGACATATCTGAAAAATTTAAATCTCAGGCAAAGCCTTCTGCGTATGCAAAGAACCTGAGGCAGGATGAAGCATGGCAGCTTGAGGAATTGACCAAAGGCCAATGTGGTTGAAGGACAAGGAGCAGTAGAGAGAGTGGCAAAGATGAGAGAGGTAGGTGGGGAATTCATCATGCAGCCATAGAAGACAACACTCATTCTCAGGTTCCCAGCCCTCCCAGTCAGGAAGCAGCTCTCTTCTCAAACATTGGCAAGTTTCCTGAGATCTGCCTCCTAGGCCATCCAGGGCCAGCCCCAACGAGGCCCTGAACTCCCTTGAAGATGACAAGCTCATTGTTCTTCTCCTGAAGGCTGCTTTTCCCCAGCAAGTAGTTGTGAGCCAGCAGGTTCCTGTGGGTGGATATTCACAAAGGCATGATTGTCTAGGGCACCATCCTGCCCCAGCAGAACAGGATCCTCACCCATCAAAGTCTTGCCAAGGGACCTTGGCATACAGCCCAACCTGTATCCTGGAGGCAGCTATCATGTGGTCCCTTTCACCCCTGCAAGACAAGGGAGATGGTGGCAGGACGCTAGCAGAGCTGGCTGGCATGGAAGATTTGTTTGTTCTTTTTGGAGTCCATTATCCCATATAATTGCTGAGTTCATATTCAGTTCTCTTTAGCAACAGCACGATTCAAAGGCACCGATTCTTCTTTAGCCATTTTTATTCTGTGAATGGTATTCTTTTAAACCCAGTCTGTTATTGTCTATTAGTCTAGAGACTAAGGTCTATAGTCTATATGTTATTCTCTGTTAGTCCAGAGAGTAAGGTGTACCTAATCCAAGTCGTGTTCTTTGCAATTACTTGTTATGCATCAGAGAGGTGGACAATGATTAAGGTTGACAGAAGAAGAATCTATACCTTCAAATTGTGGTGCCAGAGGAGAGTCTTGAACATACTGTGGACTGCCAAGAAAACAAATAGATCTTCCTTGGAGAGGGTGAAACCAAGTTTCTCCTAGGAGGCTAGGATTTTGAAGCTCTATCTCACATACTTTGGGCATATAGCCAGGAGATACCAGTCTTCGGAGAAGGACATTATGCCCAGAAGGGTGGAGGGACAGCGCAAGAGAGGAAGACCCCAGATGTGTTGGATTGATAGAGTAACTCGGAAAATGGGGAAGCAGTGTGTCGGAATTAGTGAGACAGGCTCAGGACAGAGCAGGGTTCAGAGCTGCTGTACATAGGGAGTTTTCAGAAGCTGTAAATTTCACAGGAGATTACCCATTTTTCTTCCTCAAAGCAGCTGGTGAATTTGAACTGCATGCCTTTGGGTTGGTAATGCAACTCCTTACCAGTAGGCCACCAGAAGTTTCCTAATCTCCATATGTTGTTGTTGTTATTGTTGTTATGTGCCATCAAGTTGCTTGCAACTCATAGCGACCCTATGTACAAAAGCCCTAAATGCTGCTCTATACTGTGCCAGCCTCACCATCTCAGACACACTCGTTCCCATCACCCCAATCACAGACTCAATCCGTCTCATCAAGGCTCTTCCTCTCCTGCACCATCCCTCCACTCTCCCAAACATGATGTCCCTCTCCAAGGACCAGTCCCTCCTTGCAACATGCCCAAAGTATGTCAGACAAAGTTTCAGAATCCTTGACTCCAAGGAGCATTCCAGCTTCACCCTTTCCAGGACAAACTTGTTTGTTCTGCTAGCAGTCCATGGTATATTCAGTATAAGAATAATAAAACTGAAGTTCAAAGAGGTTGAGATTTTGACCAAAATCATGCTGATACAGAATTCTAACTTGGGTCTGTGTACCATCGCAGCCCATCGTCTGAATCACTCTGCTGCTTTGGGAGCTGTGATGCCTTGATTTCAAACCCTCGTTCAATATTTATGAAAGATGTATTAGATCCATAGCCTGCCCTCATAGAATCTTAGCATTCTTAGGGAAAGATGTATAGAGGGCTTCATTAATCTCCCGGTGCATGAATAACACTCATTTACCACACAAAATGCCTGCACCACCACAGATAGAAAAGCAAAGTCAAGGTGAGCAGAAAGACTAGGGATCTTGAGGATGCCCTCTATACCTGACTGGTCAATTTCTACAGGCCAGTTCTGTAGAATGAATTCTAATTTGACCTTCAGCCACATTGCAAATAGTCATATGTGTTAGACATTCTTGAATGCTCATGAGTAGTCAAAACTATGAATGTTATATCTGCAAAGTGTCCATGCTGTGACTCTAGGACTTGTGAGCAATTCCAACTCTACTATAGAAGTGGAAGTGTCAGGAAACATTGTTATGTCATGGATGCTTAATGGAACAGGATGGTATAAGGGAAGACATGACTAGTGAGTAGGCCCACATGGTTGCAGAGAAGCCCAGCTTGGCAGCTGTGCTTAAGGAAGGCTCCATGGAAGACGTGGCACTTGACCTAGTTCTGGAGGGATAGTATGTATTCCGTATCATTAGAATGGTTTTGGCTGCAAATAATAGAAAAATTTACTAGCAATAGCTTAAGCCATAAGGACATTTTTGTTGACAAATTCAAAGGAAAGCAGTGCCAGAGTTGACGTGATGGTGTCAGCAGGACCTGTGCTCCATTTTCCCCTCTTCTTTGTCATCTTCATCAGCTTACTTTCATCATTATCAGCATGGTATTGTTTCTTGATAGCAGTGTGGCTGCCAAAGCTCCAGGCATTACATCCTTCTGTGACACTGTTCAAAACAGAAAGAGAAATCAGAGCTCAGTCAATTGAAGCATAGATTAATAATAAATTGTAGTAATGAAATTAAAATCCTATGGGGGCGGGGTGCAGAAAGAGAGAGGAATCTTAAAGACAACATGTTAATCAAAAGAATCCAGAGAGGGAAGCTCTGGTGGCTTAGTGGCAAAAAGCTGTGCTACAGTCCCAAAGGTGCATGGTTTGAATCCACCAGATGCTCTGCTGGACAAGGAAGGGCAACCTCCTCCTATGCCAGTTGTATCAGATTTGACAGTACACAACAAGAAGGGGGGGAGGGGGTGAATAATAATCCAGAGGAGGGAATCCATATTAATAGACTCTTAATTTTATGAAGTTCAAGAGCAGACAAAGCTAATTTATGGTGATGAAATTCAAAATAGTGGTTACCTCTTACAGAAGGTATTGACTGGAAGGGCACATGAGGGAATGTTCTAGGGTTTTAGAAGTTTCTTACACTTTGATCCAGATAGTAGTCAGACGAGTATACACATGTGCAAAACCTCCTTACGTGTATGCAGTCCACACAGTGTGTTTGCTGATGTTGTTGTTGTTACATGCTGTCAAGTCACCTGTGAATCATGATGACCCTATGCACAATAGCCCTAAGCCCTGCTCTATCCCATGCCAGACTTGTGTCTCCAGACACCTATCTCCATTACCTCAGTCACTGACTCAATCTACCTCAACAAAGGTCTTCCTCTTCTGCACTGTCCCCCCAACCTCACAAGCATGATGTCCCTCTCCAAGGACTGATCCAGTCTTGTAACATGTCCAAAGTATGTCAGACAAAGCTTCAGATTCCTTGCCTCCAAGAAGCAGCTTGACTTCCCCCAGGATTAACTTGTTTATTCTCCTAGCAGTCTATGGTATATTCAGTACTGTTCTGCAGCACCACAGCTCAAAGACATCAATTCGCCTTCCATAGTCATTGTACAGCTTTCTGAAGCATAACAAGTAATTGCAAAGACCATGGCCTATATCAGGCACACCTTAGTCTTCAGACTGACATAGTTGTTCTTCAGTACTGTGGAGAGGTCTCTGACAGTAGATTTTCCCAATGCAATTTGTCTTTTTATTTCCTGCCTGCTGGTACCAAGAGTGTTGCTTATAAAGCCAAGCAAACTGAAGTTGTTGACAATCTCAATCTCTTCACCACCCATCATGATGCTGCCAATTGGCCCAGTGGTGAGAATCTTTGTTTTCTAGATGTTGAGCTTTAATTCATATTGAAGGCTACAGTCCTTGACCTTCTGCAGCAAGCGCTTCAGGTCCTCCTCAGTTTCAGCAAGCAGAATTGTGTCATCTGCATAACACAGATTGTTGATGAGTCTACTTCCAATCCTGATGCCACATTTCTCCTCATAGAGCCCAGCCTCCAGGATAATCTGTTCCACATATAGATTGAAAAGATTTAGAGTTAGGACAAATCCTTGGCACACACTTTTCCCAGTTTTGAACCATGCAGTTTTTCTTTGTTCTATTCTGACGACTGCCTCCTGGTCCAAGTATAGGTTTCACATGAACACAACCAAGTGTTCTGGTATTCCCATTCTTCTCAGACTCAGCCGCAGTTTATTGTGATCTATACAGTCAGATGCCTTTGCATAGTCAATGAAACACAGACATGCTTCTGGTATTCTCTGCTTTGAGCCAACATCCATCTGACATTAGCTATACTATGCCTACTACCATGTCCTCTTCTAAACCCAGCCTACAGTACAGGCAGTTCTCTGCTGATGTGCTGTTCCAGGCGTTTTTTTATAATCTTCAGCAGAATCTTGCTTGCGTGTGATATTACTGATGTTGTTATGTGCCGTCGAGTCACTTAGGACTCATAGCGACCCTATGTACAACAGCCCTAAACTCTGCTCTGTCCTGTGCCAATAGCACCGTTTCTGACACCCCCATCCCAATTAATCCAGTCACTGAATCAATCCACCTCATAGAGGGCCTTTCCCTCCTGCGCTGTCCCTCCACCCTCCCAAGCATGATGTCCTTCTCCAAGGACCAGTCTCTCCTCACAACATGTCCAAACTATGTTAGACGAAGGCTCAGAATCTTTGCCTCCAAGCAGCCACCTGGTTTAACCCTTTCCAGGATGAATCTGTTTGTTTTCCTAGCTCTTCTCCAGCACCACAGCTCAAAAGCATCAATTCTCCTTCTATCCTCCTTAGTAACTGTCAAACTCTCTGATGCATAACAAGTGATTGCAAAGACCATGGCCTGCATTAGCCACACCTTAGTCTCCAGAGAGACACCATTGCTCTTCAGTACTTTGGAGAGGTCCCTAACAGCAGACTTTCCCATGGCAGTGTGCTTTTTACTTTCCTGGCTACTGGTGCTTAGAGTGTTGACTGTGGAGCCAAGCAAACTAGAGCTGTAACAATCTCAAATCTCTTCACCATCCATCCTGATGCTGCCAATTGGTCCAGTGGTGAGAATCTTTGTCTTCTTGACATTTAGCCTCAATCAATATTGGAGGCTGCAGTCCTTGACCCTCTGCATTAAGTTCTTCAGGTCCTCCTCAGTTTCAGCAAGCTGGGTTGTGTCATCTGCATAACGCAGATTGTTGATAGATCGTCTACCAATCTTGATCCCACATTTCTCCTCATAGAGCCCAGCCTCCCGGATAATCTGTTCTGCCTACAAGTTGAAAAGGTATGGAGACAGGACGCATCCCTGCCGTACCCCCTGCCCAATTTTGAACCATGCAGTATTCCCTTGCTCTGTTCTGACTGCCTCCTGGTCCAAGTTTAGGTTTCACATTAGAAGGATCAAGTGTTCTGAGATTCCCATTCTTCTCAGAGTCAGCCACAGTTTGTATGATCCACACAGTCAAATGCCTTTGCATAGTCAATGAAAGACATTCCTCTGGTATTCCCTGCTTTCAGCTAAGATCCGTCTAATATCAGCTACAATATCCCTAGTACCACAACCCCTTCTAAACCCAGCCTGGACTTCTAGCAGTTCTCTGCTCATGTGCTGTTCCAGTCGTTTTTTGGATAATCTTCAGTAGAATCTTGCTCGCATGTGAAATCAATGAGATTGTTCTATAGTTTCCACACTCTGTTGGGTCACCTTTCTTTGGGATGGGAACAAATCATTTTTTAAACTCTTTCCTTCCTCATTTCTTCCTTTGCCACCATCTGAAAGAGGCAGGGGTTTCCTATATTTGCTCTGCACAGGCCTGATCTGTGGTGAATGCTTGGGGCCTGGCAAGTGTTAGCTAGTTCATCTTCAGCCTGGAATCACCTTTAATTGCTTCATACTGTCTGAAGTCATGGGAGACATTGTTGGCTGCTCACTCAACTCCATCCTTCTTCTTTTGTCACTGAGCCCTAGCAATATTCCAGCAATAGGGGGTCTGACTCCAGCGGATGAAGAGTCGTAGGTTTGGGCTTGTCAAAGCACTCCGAGACACCTTTGCAGTTGGCCAAGTGGTTGTTCTCCAGATTTCTTGGCACAACTTGAGCACAACCAGGGCAGCATTTGTTAGCTGAAATATGTCAGTTGGTATACCATCTATTCTCTTCCTGGGGCCTTATTTTTTACCATTTCCTTCAAAGCAGCCTGAACTTCTTCTTTCATCACCGTAGTCTCTTGCTCATATGTTGTTTCTTGACATTTTTCTGTGTCTGCCAATTCCTTTTGATAGTGATTTAGTATATTCTTTCCATCTTCTTTTAATACTTCTGGATCATTTAATATTCTGCCTAAAGCATCCTTGATTATAGCAACTCGAGGTCTGAATTTGTTCTTCAGTTCCTTAAGAAATTCTGAGCGAGTTTGGCCCTTTTGATTTTCTGACTCCAACTCCTTGCACATTTCATTGTAATATTTTACTTTGACATCCTGTGCTGCCTTTTGAAATCTTCTATTCAACTCTTTAGTATCTTGAATTCTTCCTGATACTGTTAGATAATATCCACCCTCTGTCAGATCACCTTTTTTTTAGAATGGGAACGAATATAGATCTCTTCCAGTCAGTAGACCAAGTGGTTGCCCTCCAGAATTCTTGACACAACTTGGTGAGCATATCCAGGGCAGCATCTGTTTGTTGAAATATGTCAATTGGTATGCCATCAATTCTTGGGGCCTTGTTTTTTGCCAGTTCTTTCAGAGCAGCTTCAACTTCTTCCTTTATCACCACAGGCTCTTGCTCATATGTTATTCATTAAATTCTTCTGTGTCCACCAATTACTTTTGGTACAATGACTCTGTATACTCTTTCCATCTTCTTTTAATACTTCCTAGATCATTCAATATTCTGCCCAAAGCATTCTTAAGTATTGCAACTCAAGGTTTGAATTTGTTCTTCTGTTCCTTCAGTTTAAGAAATGCTGAGCGAGTTCAGCCCTTTTGATTTTCTGACTCCAGCTCCTTGCACATTTTATTGTAATACTTTACTTTGTCTTCCCGCACTGCCCTTTGGCATCTTCTGTTCAGTTCCTTAGTATTGTGATTTCTTCCCTTTGCTTTGGCTTCTCGGTGCTCTAGTGCAATATTCAGAATTTTTTCTAACGTGTATCTTGGTCTTTTCTTCTGATTTACTGATACGTTAATTTTTTTTAAAAAGCAAAACATCCAGAAGGGAGGGAAAGGGGACAATGGGACACAGATGCCCCCTTTTTTTCCTGTTTATTGCAATTGAATAAATGTTTTACAAAGTTATTGGTTTTCATTCACTCACTAATGACTGGAACAGCACATCAACAGAGAACTGCCAGATGTTCAGGCTGCGTTTAAAAGAGGCCTTGGTACTAGGAATGTTATAGCTAATGTTAGATGGATCTTGGCTGAATCAGAGAGGTACCAGAGTAATGTCTACCTGTGTTTCATTAACTATGCAAAGACATTTGACTATGTGAATCACAACAAATTGTGGCTGACTCTGAGAAGAACGGGAATCCCAGAACACTTGATTGTCCTCATGCAAAACCTATACTTGAACCAGAAGACAGTCATCAGAACAGAGCAAGAAAACACTGCATGGTTCAAAATAGGGAAGAGTGTATGCCAGGGATATGTCCTGTTTCTATGCTTTTTCAATCTGTATGCAGAACTGATCATCTGGGAGGCTGGACTCTATGAGGAGGAGCGTAGCATCAGGATTGGAGGAAGACTCATTAAACAACCTACATTATGCAGATGACACAACCTTGCTTGCTAAAACTGAGGAGGACCTGAAGCACTTGCTGCAGAAGGTCAAGGACTGCAGTCTTCAATATGGATTGAATCTCAGCTCTTGAACAACTCTTGAAACAAAGATTCTGACCACTCAGCCAATTGGCAGCATCATGATAGATGGTGAAAAGATTGAGATTGTTAACAGTTTCCGTTTTCTTGGCTCCACTGTCAACACTCTTGGTGTCAGCAGCCAGGAAATCAAAAGATGAATTGTATTGGGAAAGTCTGCTGTGAGGGACCTTTCCAGAATACTGAAGCGTACTAATGTCAGTCTAAAGACTAAGGTGTGCCTGATCCAAGACATGGTCTTTGCAATCATTTGCTATGTTTCAGAAATCTGGACAGTGATTAGGGATGATAGAAGGAGAATTGATGACTTTGAGTTGTGGTACTGGAGTATTGACTATAACATGGACTGCTAGGAAAACAAACAGATTGGTCCTAGGGAAAGCAAAACCAGGTTACTCCTTAGAGACAAGGATTCTGACGCTTCTTCTGACATACTTTGGGCATGTTGCAAAGAGGAACCAGTCCTTAGAGAAGGACATCAAGTTTGGGCGGGTGGAGGGATAGTGCAAGAGAGGAAGAACTTGGATGAGATGGATTGATTCAGTGACTAAGGTAATGGGAGTAGGTGTGTCAGAAATAATAAGGTTGACTCAGAATAGAGCAGAATTCAGAGCTGTTGTACGTAGGGTTGCTTTGAGTTGCAAGCAACTTGACGGCACATAATAACAACAATAACATTTATACAGATTTATCCCCTTTTCCCCCACACATGCCATTCTTACAAGGAAAGTACCTTTCCCAAAGGACCCAACAACCTTCCCCAAGTAACTTTTGGGCCAGAATTGTATACATGCCCACATCAAGACCACTCACCAGCAAAGGTGTCTGGGAGTGCTATGACAGGCCCAGATCTACGACTCTTCATCCGCTGGAGTCAGACCCCCTATTGCTGGAATATTGCTAGGGCTCAGTGACAAAAGAAGAAGGATGGAGTTGAGTGAGCAGCCAACAATGTCTCCCATGACTTCAGACAGTATGAAGCAATTAAAGGTGATTCCAGGCTGAAGATGAACTAGCTAACACTTGCCAGGCCCCAAGCATTCACCACAGATCAGGCCTGTGCAGAGCAAATATAGGAAACCCCTGCCTCTTCCAGATGGTGGCAAAGGAAGAAATGAGGAAGGAAAGAGTTTAAAAAATTATTCCCAGGAAGTAGATGATCCACAACCCCAACTCCCAAACTACTCAGAGTTGCAGTAGCCCCATGATCAACCTCCAGTCAGTGATGTCTACTGCTCCATTCTCCAGGCACCTCACGCTGCAAGGTTCTGCTTGGAGGATAGAAGCAGAAAGCAACTAGAAAGTGTTTTCTGTCAAAAATCTGGAAGGAGTGGCCCAGCACTGGCCGAATCAGCCACAAAAACCTTTTCGGATAAACCTGCTCCCAGAACAGTTGATCTTGCCCTGGGTTCTTCGGGTGTTTATCAGCCCCATAGATTCCATGGCCCTCACTGTCTCTCATAAACATATTTCTGTGATATATACTGTAAATCTGCTTCATTTGAAATTCACAGTTAATGACCTGTTCCCTCGTATTCAGGAAACAGAGTAAAGTTCCGGCTTTTAAAGGCCAGGAGTTTACTAGCCAGAATATGACAAGTATTACAAAGTATAGGCTTGCTCTAAA
The DNA here is from genome assembly GCF_000299155.1 of Elephantulus edwardii. Taxonomy (NCBI): domain Eukaryota; kingdom Metazoa; phylum Chordata; class Mammalia; order Macroscelidea; family Macroscelididae; genus Elephantulus; species Elephantulus edwardii. Next base: position 4,972,967 of record NW_006399778.1, on the reverse strand, counting down.
AGCACTTAAGAAAACAGTCTCCGTCAGAAATTTCAAGAATACCTTCAAATAACATCATTTATCTGCCAAGAGACCAAGAGGGTGGAGAGTCATGGTGGGCGGAGAGTAAATGAGTATTTGATCAAATCCATACTTTCAACTCCCCAAGGAGGAGGAATAAATATTTACTAACCCTTCTTGCTCTGGAAAGTTTCGAGTACACACTCTTGTGAGCAAGGAGGGGTGTGCTCCTGGTACATGCACTCGGGCCCAGTCTCTGCCATCTACCAGCCCACCCTACTGCCAACAAAAAAAACTCCACCATGATCTGAACTATGTGATCAAAGAGGTAATTCAATAAAACCAGAAGCCCTGTTTTCGGGTCTGCTCACTTAGCTGAAATCCAAAGCCAGCTCTGAAGTAATTGAGCTGTGGAGGAATCGATTTAGGCCCATCCACACTTTCTCATTTTCAATAGAGTCAGGGCTTAACCAGGTTAATTTTTGTTAAGCGCATTACCCAGGTACTCTCTTCTTACCAGCCCAATGATTTTGTGTCGGCCTGAAAGATTGTAATTGCAACCCAGTGAGACGCAGGCAGGACAAGTGATTTACAGAGGAATGCGCAGGGAGCACTCTTCCTCAGATCTTGTCAGGATTGATGTCTGAAGGGCTGGAAAAAGATGCCTTGTAAGTAAACCCTGTAAAGAAAAGGATACTGCTTTTTGGGACACCCACTATGTGGCCCTCTGTCAGCCTAAGAATAGGAAGTCATCTTTGTTCCACAAGACCTGAACTATGAAGACGCTGGCCTTTCTGGAACCCACCTGATATGCTTCTTTCCATGCCCTTAGCCTGGGAAAGAATGGCCTTCCTAACTAGGGAACATTCCACAACCTTCTTTTCCAGGCAACCTCACACACCCAGTCTTCATGTTAACAGACACCTCAAACCCTTATCTTTTTTTTTCTCCCCCACCCTTCCTTCTCCTCTAACTTGTTTTTGCATCAGTTCTTGCATCTCATCATGTGGCCCACTGAACAGTTTACCTCACAGCCTATGCCCCAGTAGGAGCTCTAGTGACATTCAGAGTTTGTGACATTTCCTTGCCTCTATTGAGCATTCCATTTTCCCCACACTGTTTAGTTTATTCTTTGGGCAGCCTATGATATAGTCAATACTCTTCACCAACTTCACAATTTAAAGCCATCAATTCTTCATGACTTGGAACAAGTTCACCTTAGTCTTTAAACTGACTTCTCTTTTCTCCAACACTTTAAAGAGGTCTTTGACAATAGATTTCCCCAAAGCAATACCTCTTTTTATTTCTTGACTAATGTTTCCATGTTTTCATCATATTATTGCTATTGTTAGGTGTTGAGTTGAGCATAACTCATAGCAACCTTATGAACAACATATCTGAACCTAGGCTGTGCCATCCTTATAGCTCTGATATCCTTGAACCCATTGCCACAGATGTTGTCTCAATCCATCTCATTGAGAGTTGTCCTTTCTTTTCTTACCTTCCACCTTTTAAAGTATGATGTCCTCTCCTAACAGCATGTCCAAAGTATGTATGAAGCTTCTCCACCCTTGCCTCTGAGAAGCACTATGGCTACACTTCTCCAAAGCATATCTGTTCATTCTTTTGACAATCCATGGGATATTCAGTACTCTTCTCTAGCACCACAACTCAAAGGTATAAATTCTTCTTTTGTCATCCTTACTTATTGACCTGCTTTCAGATGCATAGCAGGTAATTTTTTAAAAAAAACAAGACTTGATTCATATGTACCTTGTTTAAACTGAGATTATTGCTCTTCCAGACTTTGGAGAGGTCCCTGACAGAAGACTTGCCCAATGTGACACTTAACCTAATCCTCTGACTGCTAGTAACAAGAGTTTTGATTGTGAATCCAAGTAAGATTAAATCATTGACAATTTCAATCTTTATTCCATCTATCATGATGTTGCTTATGGTCCACTGGTGAGGACTTTTGTCTTCTTGATATAGAAATGCAATCTATATTGAAGGCTCTAATTTCGCTTATACGTACCTACCCAAGAGAAATGTGTCTATACAAATGTGTGTTTATTGATATTCATAATAAAATTATTCATAATAGCCCCAAACAGCTTCAGTTTGCTTGGCTCCATGGTCAACACTCTTGGCACCAGTAGCCAGGAAATTAAAAAACGTATTGCAATGGGAAAGTCTGTGGTTAGGGACCTCTCCAAAATACTCAAGAGCAACAGTGTCTCTCTGGAGACTAAGGTCCGCCTGATACAGGCCATGGTTTTTGTAATCACTTGTTATGCATCAGAGAGTTGGACAATGACTAGGGAGGATAGAAGGAGAATTGACGCCTTTGAGCTGTGGTGCTGGAGAAGAGTATTGAATGTACCATGGACTGCCAAGAAAACAAACAGATTCATTGTAGAGAGGATTAAACCAGGCTGCTCCTTGGAGGCAAGGATTCTGGGGCTTCGTCTGACTTACTTTGGACATGTTGTAAGTAGAGACAGGTCTTTAGAGAGGGACATCATGCTGGGTAGAGTGGAGGGACAGCACAGGAGGGGAAGACCCTTTATGAGGTGGATTGATTCAGTGACGGGGGTACTCGGGATGGGTTTGTCAGGGGCAATGAGATTGGCATAGGATAGAGCACGGTTTAGGGCTGTTGTACATAGGGTCGCTATGAGTCGCAAACGACTTGATGGCACATAACAACAACAATAGCCCCAAACTGGAAACAAGACAAGTTTATATCAAGTGTGGTATTTTTTTGTGGGGAAAAATTTTAATCATCCAGGAAGCATCAAAAGAAGATCAAAGGAATATACAGAGTCACTGTATCTAAAGGGATTGGCTGACACAGAACCATTTCAGGAAGTAGCATATGATTACCAAGCTGTGCTGAATGACAACTACCTGGTCAATTGACTGGAAGAGAATCATCTTTATTCTCATTCCCAAAAAAGGTAATATGACAGAATGGAGAAATAACCAAACAATGTCCGCTTGGCTCCACTGTCAACACTCTTGGCACCAGTAGCCAGGAAATCAAAAAAACATATTGCAATGGGAAAGTGTACCGTTAGGGACCTCTCCAGGCTACTGAAGAGCAATGGTGTAACTCTGGAGACTAAGGTGTATCTGATACAGGCCGTGATCTTTGCAATTACTTGTTATGCATCAGAGAGTTGGACAATGACTAAGGAGGATAGAAGAAGAATTGATGCCTTTGAGCTGTGGTGCTGGAGAACAGTATTGAATGTACCGTGAACTGCCAAGAACATAAACAGATTAATCCTGGAGAAGGTTAAACCAGGCTGCTCCTTGGAGGCAAGGATTCTGGGGCTTCGTCTGACATACTTTGGACATGTTGTAAGGAGGGAGAGGTTCTTGGAGAAGAACATCATGCTTGGGAGGGTGGAGGGATGACGCAGGAGGGGAGGACCCTCTATGAGGTGGATTGATTCAGTGACTGGGGAAATTGGGATGGGTGTGTTGGAGGCAGTGCGATTGGCACAGAATAGAGCAGGGTTTAGGGCTGTTGTACATAGGGTCACTATGAGTCGCAAGCGACTCTACGGCACGTAACAACAAACAACAACATCATCAATATAGCATGCAAGCAAAATTATTATAATCCATTGACAGAGAATTGCCAGAAATTCAAGCTGGAGTTAGAGGCTACGACACCAGGGATATCCTTGCTGATGTCAGATGATCTTGGCAAAATGAAGAGAATACCAGAAGACTATCTGTCTATTATTAACTATGCAAAGGCTTTTGACTATGTGAATCATAACAAATTGTGGCCAACATTGAGAAGAATGGGAATCTCATAATACTTAGTAGTACTCATGCAAAACCTGTGTCTAGATCGAGAGGGTGTCTGAACAAAGCAAAGGAACACTATATGGTTTAAAATTAAGAAAGGTGCATGACAGGACCGTATTCTTTCTCCACACTTATTCAATCTGTATGTTGAACAAATCATTCATGAAGCCAGACTTTATGATAAAGAATGTGGCATCAGGAGTGGAGGAAGACTCATCAACAACCTGTGCTATGCAGTTGACACAACTTTGTTCACTGAAAGTGAGGAATATTTGAAACACTGCAGAAAATAAAAAACTACAGCCCTCATCTCAATACCAAGAAAACAGAAATTCTCACCACCAGGTCAGCTGGCAACATCATGATTGATGGAGAAAAAATTTTAAATTGTCAATATTTTGTATTGCTTGGATCCACAGTTAGCACAGTTGGTACTAGAATCAAGAAATTAAAAGACTCACAGTGAGAAAATTTCCTGTCAAGGACCTCTCCAGCATAATGAAAACCAGTGATACCAGTTTAAGGACTAAAGCGCACGTGATCTAAGCCATAGTCTTCTCAGCTGTTTGCCATACATCTCGAAGCTGGACAATTAAGAAAGATGACTAAAGAAGAATCAATGCCTTTGAGTTGTGATGTTGGAGAAGAATACTAAATATTCCATGGACTGCCAAGATAACAAATGGATCTGTCCTGGAGAAAGTGAAAGCAAAGATAGTAAAACTCCATCTCATATATTTTAGGCATATTGTTAGGAAGTCCCTGAAGAAGGATGTAATGTTTGGAAAGACAGAAGGTCAGCATAAGAGACGAAGACCCACAGCAAGATGGGTTGACATAGTAATTGTTGCAACAGGCTCAAGTATGTTGGAGTTGCTGGGGATGGCACAAGATAGGGCATGGTTCAGGTCTGCTGTCTTGGGATTACTGTGAGTCATAGTCAAGTCAGTGGTTCATGACAACAAAAACAACATGATATATCCATACAACTCAAAACTCAGATTCACTGCCATCGACTCTTGACCGATGCGTGGCAAATGTTTCACTGGGTTTCTAAGGCTGTCAATCACAATGAGAGGAAACTACCTTTCTACCTAAGAGCTGCTGGTGTATTTGAGCCTCCAGAGACGCTCAGTCTTTGGGTTAGCAACACAACTCCCTACAAACTATCACCTGAGATCCCTATGAACTTACAGTAGAATATTATACAGTCATAGAAAGAATGAAGTATTGATACATAACTACAATTTGAATGAGGTTTGAAAATATTATGGTTGTTGTTATGTACCATTGAGTCACCTGCAACCGATAGCACCCTATGTACAGCAGCTCTGAAGCCTGTCCTATCCTGATCCTGTCTCACTGACTCCAACACACCTACTCCCATTGCCCTAGTTACTGTATCAATCTCATCTGGGGTCTTCCTCTCCTGCTCTGTCCCTCCAACTTTCCAAGCATTATGTCCTTCTCCAAGGATTGGTCCCTCCTGGCCACATGCCCAAAATATGTGACATGGGGCTTCAAAATCCTATGCTGCAAAAGGAACAGTGTGGTGAGCCCTAAGCCAAAAAAAAAAAAAAAAGAATCATCGGAGAGCAGTGTCCAGGCTTAGATTTTCTTAAGAATAACCTCTTAGCCATACCACATCACAGATGTAGATTCTGGAATACAGATTCGATGATGCAAAACCAGCAGCTTAAAGAAAATGAGACTTTCCACCAGGACATGAAATGATACCTTGCCCTTTTTTACATGGAAGCCATTTTTAAATGATGGGTCTCATGCTGGATTTTCATGGCACAGTGTCTAAATGATTTTACAAATAAAATAAACCCGTTATTTAAAAAATAAAAAAAGGTCCTAGCCTCCAAGGAGAAACTTGATTTCACTCACTCCAAGAGAGACCTATTTGTTTCTTTGGCAGTCCATGGTATGTTCTAGACTCTTCTCCAGCACCACAACTCAAACATATCAATTCTTCTGTCATCCTTAGTCATTGTCCAGCTCTCTGATTCATAGCAAGTAATTGCTAAGACCATGACCTGGATCAGGTGAACCTTAGTCTCTAAGTGAAATAAAGCTAGTCATGCTTGGAGAATAGCTTTGAAAACATATAGCCAATAAGACTCTTATAACCAAATTAATCAAAATCTTTGACAAAAACAAAAAGGCAAATAGCCCAACCTTATAATGAAGGGAAGGCTTGAACAAACATTTCACCAAAGAGAACATTGAAATGTTCACCAAACACTGTATAACATCATTAGCCATCCAAATTATGTAAGCCAAAAACACACTAGGATAGCTACTGAAAAGATGGTAGTCTCCTCCCATGAGATTAACTGCCTCTGAAAACCCAGCAGACAGTTAGCTGGGAGTCAGTTCTGACTCACTGATACACAACAACACAATAACTACAACAACAACAGGATAGCTAGGATTTCTTTTTTAAAAACTATAAATTGGAGCCCTTAACCATTGCTAGTGGGGATGCTAGCAGTTCCTCGCTTGCTGTCTTTCTCCTCTCTTCTTGCCGACAAGTCAGCACCATGTCATCGCTTACCTTATATTGGGTTTCCAAGGCTGTAAATTGCATGGAAGGATGACTGCTCATCGTCCTTCCTTAGGACCTCGAGGGTTTTCAAACCACCAGAGCCTTTGGGTTAGCAGTGCAAGTCCCAACACACTGTGCCCCACCAGCAATTCCACTCCTCGGTATGTACCCAAAGACTTAAAATCAGATATTTGGACACCTAATGTCCATTGCTGCGTTATTCCCAATAACCTAAAGGTGGAAACAGGCAAATGCCCATCAACAGATGAATGGATAAAATGTGGCACATACATAAAATTAAATACTGAAACTCTATCTCACATACTTCGGGCACATGGCGAGGAGGGACCAGTTCCTGGAGAAGAACATTCTGCTTGGCAGAGTGGAGGGACAGTACAGGAGAGGAAGACCCAGGATAAAATGGATTGACTCAGTGGCTGGAGAAGTGGAATTAGGTATGTTGGAGACAATGAGATTGGCTCAGGATAGGGCAAGGCTCAGAGCTAATGTACATAGGGTCATAATGAGTCACAGGCACCTCGATGGCACATAACAACTCAATCAGTAGGAGTGGAGTCTTCACACATACTACAATATTGATGGCACTTGAAGACATTGTGCTGAGTGAAATAAATTAATCACAAAGTGTTAAATACTGTATGGCCTCACTGTATGAGAAGTAGGGAGACACAAATATATACAAAGTAAATTTATTAGTCCTCACCAGGGATGGGAAGGAAGAAAGATTATCACTTATGGAGTACTAGGTTTTAGTTAGCGGTTATTAAAAATATCTTTTGCACAAGGCTCCGGGTACATTCCCCGGCACCTCCACCAAAAAAAACCAAAATAAAAAAGAAAAAGAAAATATCTTTGATTAAGGATAGCAATGCACACCTGATTATTTTAATTGCTGATTATTAGAAATTAGCTTTATACCTATAAATAGTTGAATTATTAAAAGCAGTGTGATAGAAGTATTTATAGCAATGGAAAAAAGAGCATAGCTGCTGAGGCTGCTTGTGTTTAACCAAACACTTGAAAGGATTTGAGTTCTTGGTGTAGAGATTTAAGGTGATGGTTTCATCAAACATCCCAATTAACTGGCCTAATAATGTGCTATCTAGTGCTTCTACTTTACCTCTTGGTTCTCTGTGTTGTACCTGGGGTCTTAAAAGCTTATAAGCAACAGTGCACCACAGTTGGACTCTATTTACTTGGATCAACAAAGTAAGAAGGAAAGTTGGGGCTAGAAGGAAGAATGGAATGTGTGGCTAATTGACTCCATGAGCAAATGCCTCTATTGCCAAGAGACCCAAATTAGGTCATGCCTACCTACCATTTCTGAACATTTTATCAAATATTCTACAGAAGCAGACCAATAAAAAGGGGGAATTCCAAAAAGTAATTTCAAACCTTCTAAAATCAGATTTTCTGGAGCAATAGAAGCTGGATGAAACCCTGAAACTATCGCTCTAAAATAATCTTTAAACCTTAGAACAAAAAATATCCCCTAAGTCTTTAAACCAAATCATTGTTTTCGTTTAACTCATTAAAAAAGTCTGTCTTGAACATACATTCTTCTAAGATCTATCTATCTGGGATCAAATTGACAACAGCAGCTACAATTATTAGATAGGAATCTATGAAGACAAGTGAGGATATGTTAAATAGGGAAAGAATAATCCTTTTAACAGAAAAGAATAGAAGTTTGCAAACTCAAAATAATGTCACTAAGTTGTACATATAGAAACCTGAATTGTGTGGGGTTTTGTGTATAGTCTCAACAACCAAAAATATAATGTTGTTGTTGTTGTTGCTATGTGCCATCGAGTCGCTTGTTACTCATAGCGACCCTATGTACAACAGCCCTAAACCCTGCTCTTCCTGTTCTGATCTCACTGCCTCTGACACACCCATCCCGATTACCCCAGCCACAGGTACAAAAGGCCAGAGGCTCCGCCAAGATCGTTCCAGGGCTGCACAGATGGGAGACAGAGGGATTGGCGGGCCAAGCCTGGGAGACAGGAATCTGCGCATGCGGGCAGAAGTGGGGGGCCAAACAATAGAGAAGCGACTTGCGGGAAAAGCCTTACCAGGCCCACAGGTGCAAAAGGCCAGAGGCTGCGCCAAGAAGAAAAAGATACAATCTATACACCAGTTCTACAGGACACATCAACCTCCCTCAGAGACATTACCACTAAACTTAAGAGACACTGTTCACAGCATAAGAAATTGTCAGCAGCTCACATATTTGGAATCACAGAAGCCAAGAAAACTTCAGATACAAGCTGTCATATTAAGGATTGGACAATGGAATAATAAATCCTGAAGGGATTAGGTGGAAGTGAAGGGGTATCCTGGTGGAGGGTGGAGGTGGGAAATAAGTGGGTCAACACACTGGGCCAAAGGCAGGGACAACACTGTAACTAATGGTTAACTCCACAATGAGGGATTTATCATTCACTGTTCTATAAATTGCTTGTCTGTCATATACTCCTAAATCTGAACATTCAGATTAAGACAGACTAGGAAGAAGGTTGGCCATCCACTTCTGAAATAGCAGGCCTCCGAAAACCCTATGTAAAAATATAAAATAAATTCTTTTTTTATAAGAAACTAATCACAAATGACCACAAACAATGTGGCTCCATGCTTATACAATGTCCATAAAAGGCAAATATATAGAGACAGAAAAATAGATTTGTGATTACCATGGCCTGGGAGGGAAATGCAAATTAAATATAAATGGGCTTAAGGATTATAGGAATGATTTAAAACTAAGCTGTGGTGATGGCTAGCAAATTTATTAAGAATCATTGAATTTTACACTTAAAATGAGTAAATTTTATGGTATGTAAACTATGCCTAAGTAAAGTTGTTCCAGTTGATCATTTCAACATCAGTTTCCCAGTTGTGATATTGTACTACAACCATGCAAGATGTTGCCATTGGGGGAAACTGGATGAAAGGTGTGTGGGATTTTTCTCAAAACTGAATTGTTTCTCAAAAACAATTTACTCAAAACTGTATGTGAATTTGTAATTACTTAAAATGTTTACTAAAGGGGAGCTCTGGTGGCCTAGTGGCAAGGAGCTGCAACTACAACTACAATCCCAGAGGTGCACGGTTCAAATCCACCAGATGCTCTGCTGGGGAAGGAGGGGCAGTCTCCTCCTGTACCAGTCAGATCTGATTTGACAGTACACTCACACAAAAATAATAAAATAATAAAATAATTTTAAAAATGTTTACTAAAAAATGCCCTTAGATATTTCAAAAGAAGTTGCTCTGATGTGCAGACACTGTACAGGATTTTTAATGTCACACGCAGAGCCACACACACATTCATGAACATTTTGTTTGCCTGAAAAAAAATGGTAATGACAGTAGTGTTATGTGGCAAATAGGCTGGAGCTTTAGTCTGTTGTGATCGGTTTGTGACATCTTCATTAAGCCTGTAAATGGAATTCACACCTTTTAGAAACATTTTCCAACAGGTTTAAAGAAAAACTTTGGATCCCTACTTGACCCAAAACACCGTTTTGAAAAAGACTTCATTGTGTCACTGCTATCCTTTGGTACCTCTGCAGGAAACAGATGAGTGATGATGATAATATCCATGAAAGACAATAACACACAGCAATACCTACTGTAGAGTCAGTTATGACTCATGGTAACTCTATGTGTGTCAGAGTAGAAATGCACCCTTAGGAGAGGCTTCCAAAGCAGATCATCATGCTCTACTTCCAAGGAACATTGTTTGGTACTTTTTACACATCTTTCTGGTTAGTAGCTCAACACTTAATTTCTTGTTGTGCATCATCAAGTAGAACTGAGTCATAGCTGACCTTCCAGTAGGATTTCAATGGCAGTAAATCAGACAGGATGAGATTGTCCATATTTCTCCCATGGAGCAGCTGGTGGATTATGTGCCTTTAGGTTGTCAAAGCAACTCCTTACCACTGGACCACTTTTTTTTTCAACACTTAGAGACTCAAAAAGAGGCAATTACTCACTGCAAACCTGGTACAAAGAGGGAGCTTCTTCATTATCTACAGGATCACAGTCCTCTGATTTTAAGATCAGGATTCACCACTCCCTTCCAGGCAGGCTGTTTCCTTACTAATGTTGCAAAGTTCTAGGAGAAATTTTCCTCTCCTTTCTGTTGCATGAAAGTAGCATAAGGATGAGTCGTTTTTATGAACCATGATGGAATGACTATGAAAGGAATATGCCATGCTTGGGAAGATCTGAATGGAAACATTATGAATTTTTAAATATAAGTGAGATCAGCCTCTTGGTTTAAAGCAGGTTTGACTGTCCACAGATCCCTCTTCAAAGCCAAGCTTACGGGCAGGAGGAGACAGTACCTTGGCTCCCACTGCATTTCCTGGAAGCAGTAAAATGTGCCATCTAATGAGAATGTGAAATGAGCTTGTTTTGTGTGATTTGCCGTCTCCCACCTCCCTGAAAAGAAGAGTAACAGTAACCCACTACCATCAAGCCAGTTCTCACTCAGAGTGATCCTTCACCAGCTTTGAAAGGGTGCAGATCTTCACAGGGGGAGAATGCTCATCCCCTCCCCACCCCAAGAGACAGCTGCAGAGTCTGAACTGCCAAACTTTCAGTTAGCAGCATTATATGTTATTTTTGCACTTCATCACTGGGACTCCTTAATAGGAATAATTTGTCTATCAACCACTTAGAAAGACGGCCTAAAAGGCTGCTTACTAAATTCCAGGGGTGGAGGATACTCCAGTGTCAGAGAAATTCTAGCTCTGTGACCCTCCAGCTGCATGCCCTTGGGCAAATTATCTGTTTTGTCCTAAGTAAAACAACCCACCCACTGCCATAAAGTTGATTCTAACTTAATGACACTGGGTTTCCAAGGACATAAGAGCAGCTGGTAGATTCGTTCAGTAAGCAACTCAGCACTTAGTCCTTGAATTCCTTGTATGTAAAATTATTGTTGTTTTTTAGGTGCTGTCGAGCTGAATACAACCCATGAACAGCAGATATGAACACTGTGGCCATTCTTACACTTTCTGACACACTGAAGCCCATTGCAGCGGTCACTGTGTCCTCATTTTGATTGACTTTCAGTCTGGGCTCCATGACCTCTAATACTATTGCTATCGGTGTTCCTCTATTGTTCATAGAGTTTTCTGAGTCCTGTTATTTAAGAAGTGGATCCTAGAGACTGACTAGGTAGCCAATCCTGCTTCTTAGTCTCTCTTAATCTTGAGGTCTATTAAAAACTGTTCACCATGGTGACTTTCATGGCATTTGACACACCAGTAGCATAGCTTTTAGCATCAAACTAACCCACAAGTTACCTCAGGACAGCAAACTGACAGACAATTGTTCTAATTAGAATAAAGAATCTCCCAGTACAACAACTAAAAAATTACAAACTGTGTTTTTAGGTGTCATCATGTCTACTATGATTCATAACAACCTTATTATGAACAACTGATCAGTACCCTGCCCTATCCAGTGTCACCCTCTCTGAATATGGTATACCGTTTCTGATATGTTATTGTTGTTCTTGTTGTTGTTATGTGCCGTCGAGTTGCTTGCGACTCATAGCGACCCCATGTACAACAGCCCTAAAGTCTGCTA
>NW_006399778.1:4955740-4956658 GCF_000299155.1 Elephantulus edwardii | reverse complement strand
ATGTTGCTAGGAGGGGTTATTCCTTAGAGTGGGAACTGATGCTTGGAAAAGTAGGTCAGAAAAAGAGAGGAAGACTCTTGATCAGGTAGATTGACATAGTGACTGCTGCAATGATCTCTTGTGTGTCAAGAAGTGTGAGGATGGCAAAGTGTTTATATCTTTTGTTCATAAGGTCACTATGAGTTGTACTTGACTCGATGGCACCTAACAACAACAACAAGTTGTTGGTTGTAGACTGAAGCAAGATGAAACTGTTGATAACTTCAATCTTCTGTCCATTTATCTTGGTGTTGCCTATTGACCCAAAGGTGAGGATTTTTGTCTTCTTAATGTTGAGATATAACCTATATTGAAGGCTGTAGTCTTTGATCTTCTTCAGCAAGCATCTCAGGTCCTCCTCACTTTCAACAAGTAAGGTTGTGTCGTCTGTATAACCCAGGTTGTTGATGGATCTTCCTCCAATCCTGATGCCACATTGTTCTTCATAAAGGCCAACCTCTCTTAAGAATGGATGCAGCTCTGTCATGCACTCTTCTTGATTTTAATCTGTTTGGATGCCAGTTTCTTGGTCTAGGTATAGGTTTTACATGAAACTTATCACTAGTTATAGATTTTGTGTGAAACCCATCCCAGCAATGCATCTGCTCCTTTTACAGTTGGTGTCAGAAGAAATGAGATTCATTGGTCCAGACTTACAGAAACAAGGTTTGGTTTTGTGAATGTGGAGATTGTGAAGATGTAGTTAAAATGGTTATTGTTTATTTCTATAAAGTAGGGAAGAAAACCCAAAAGGTTACCTTTGCTGTTACTAAAATGGAAAGAAAAGAAGTTGCTTTATGGCCTGAGACAAAAGGATATGAAGGTGATGAAGATGAATCTGACCATGTCTTCATAAGTCTATGCATAATGGAGGGTTTT
>NW_006399778.1:4945964-4954740 GCF_000299155.1 Elephantulus edwardii | reverse complement strand
CTTAAATGAGGATTTCCTTGCAATAAGTAGAAAATTTCCCTTCTCCCTCTTGTTACTTTAAAACCTTACAGCTTGTATAATGTAGCCATTTAGAGTCCATTTTTAATTTGGAGTAGTGTAACTCCTTCATGCAGTGAACTGATAAGGGGGGTAAAGTAGGAAAAGTTATTTGTCAAAAACAGAGACAAAGTAAAGCTGATGAGTGTGCTTAAGTGTTGTTCTTGTCTAGGTTAGCCATCATTTGTTACAATCCACACAGTCAAATATCTTTGCATAGTCAGTAAAAAACAAATAGACCTTCTTCTGCTATCCTCTACGTTCAGCCAAGATGCATATAGTATCAGCAACAATGATATCCCAGTTGACACAGCCTCTTCTCTATCTAGTTTGAATTTCTGGAAGGTCTCTATCAATGCACTATTCCAGCCATCTCCTGATAATATTTAGTAAAATTTATTCTATGTGACATTAGTGATATGTTTGATAATTCCCCAATTCCGTTAGATGATCTTTTTGTTGAATGAAAACAAATATGGATCTCTCCCAGCCAGTTGACTAGCTGTCTCCCAGATTTCTTGGCATATACTGGTGAGCCCACATCATTTTGGTGAAGCACTTCAATTGGCATTTCTTCAACTCCCGGGGCCTTAGTTTTTGCCTGTGCCTTCAGTGCAGGTACCAATAATTGAACCTTTCTCCTTAGCTGCTGTGAAGATTAAATGTGGTTATTCAGCTTTAAAGATCTTAGCGGGAGTGTTTGGCATGGGAGAGTCCCTGGGCAGTTGTGGATGTTAATAATTGTTGTTCGTTGTTGTTGTTAGGTACTTCAAGTTGACTACAACTCACAGTGACTCTGTGAACAACAGCTATGAACCTTACCCTATCATGCACCATCCTCACCATCTCTGAGATGCCCAAGCTCATTGTTACAGCCACTGTGTCAGTCCATCTTCTTGAGGTGTCCCTCTTTTCCTCTGACCCTCCACCTTTCCCAGCATTGTGTCTTTTTCCAAGGACTAGCCCCTCCTGACAACATGCCCCAAGTCTGTGAGATGAAGTCTCACCATCCTTGCCACTAAGAAGTACCCTGGCTGCACTTTCTCCAAGATAGATTTGTAGGATTTTTTGACAATGTGTAGAATATTCAATACCCTTCACAGGTACCACAGTTTCAAAGGCATCATTTCTTTGTCAGTCAATATTCAACGAACTCAATACAGTAGAGTCAGAACCAACTCATAGCTGAGTCCCCAGAAGATTTTCAGAGGCTGTAAATCACAGGAGAGGAGACTGCCCATTTTTTTCCTGAGGAACAGCTGGTAGATTTTAATTGTCTGTCTCTGGGCACCAGACCATGAGAGCTACCTAGGTCATCCTTACTCAGAGTTAACTTCTGCGACTGAAAGTTTGGAGGTTCAAGTTTTTGTGGAGGCCATTTGAGAAAAAGCCTGGTAATCTACTGCAGAAAACTCGGCCACTGAAAATTATGGAGCATTCCACCCTGACATGCACAGAATCACCATGAGTCTAACTCAGCACCAATTGAGTCCTGTTGTTGATCCCATTGTTTGGGCCACATGGCAAAGGTTCTATAAACAGAATTTATTTATTAGCATGCTCACAGATTCCAGGCACTATGCTAAGTCTTGGCTTTCATGATTTTGTCAAAACCAACAGCAAACACATGATGTAGGTATGTTTATTTTACTATTTGGCTGGAGAGGAGAGCTGAAAGTAAGTTTGGCCACACCCGTCATCCTCAAAGTCTGACCCCGGAGGACCAGCCCAGCCTGTGTCCACGCACTGCACCCCTGCTGTCCTCCAGCCACATGCGCCCCAGTGACATGGACCTTCCTGGGACCTCCCATTTCTCCATCTCTTTCAGGTCGCTGGTCTGCTTTTTATCCTGCAGCCTGGTTCCATTTATCTTAACACAAAAGCAGCTCTGTATGAAGGCAGTTCTTCAGTCAGGCACCCTGTAAGCAGACTAAGGTGTGCAGGGAGCCCCAGTCTAAGCAATGGCCGCTCCCCAGGCCTGCCCTGCCCTCTGCAGCCCCGCCTGCCTAGGCCTGCTTCTGCATCTTGGCTCCTGGACACAGGCGTGTCTGCGGCACCTTTCTTCTCCTAACCCAGCAACTAATTACAGTCCCGCAAACATGCAGTTGTCAGTTCAGAACTCACCAGTAAATGAAAAGCTTTTTGCTCTCCATCAACCTCCATGACCCTCCCTGCCACATGAGCAAGCTGTGTTCCCTCCCTGTCAGGTTCACTTACAGAGGCAGACACACGAAGGGAACCACTCACCATTGGGCCAACCATGCAATTAAAGATGTGTTTCAGAGAGACAGGGAAGAGGAAAGTGTGTGTGTGTGTGTGTGTGTGTGTGTGTGTGTGTGCCCCAAAGCTTCACAGTGCTGTGTCCAAGGGCATTCGAGCCAAGGCAGGGTATAAGCTTCCAAGGGCTCCTGTTGTTTCTGCTTCTAGAAGGTTCCAGGGACCACTTAACAGAACCCAAATCTGTTTTCCTTCTGAAGCAGGCAGTGGTATTTGCCTGGAGAAGAGGAAGCTAGAATATAATCATTTTTTTGGTAAATGGAGAAACTAAGGAAAAGTGTGGTGGACTGACTTCCTGGCCTCTCTCTCCATAGCCCATCACTCGAGCACACCATGGGCTGACAGCTTGCTCTCAGCAATGTGGCTGCTTTGCTGTGTGACCTCCAACAAGGCTCACTGGCTCTCTGGGATTCAATTTATGCTTGATTTTAGCTGTAAAAGGTTTGAGTGCTGACAGAGCACCCAGCACATGATCCTACTGACAGCCATCTGCAGAGGAGACCTCAGTATGAGCATTTTCATGCTGCCAATGAACGAACTGAAGCTTGTGAAGATTAAGTAACCAGATTTGGTGCAACCACTCTGGAAGGCAGTATGGCACTTCCTCAAAAAGTTGGAAATAGAAATACCATTTGACCCAGCAATTCCACTGCTGGGAATATACCCTAAAGAAATCAGAACTGCCACCCTAACAGATATATACACACCCATTTTTATTACTGTGTTGTTCACAATAGCAAAGAGATAAAAACCACCCAAGTGCCCATCAGCAAACGAATAAATAGAGAAGCTGTGGTATATTCACACAATGGAATACTATGCAGCACTGAAAAACAAGGAACACGTGAAATATACAAAATAGGTGATCCCTGGAGGACATTATTATACTGAGTGAAATATCTCAGTCACAAAAGGACAAATACTGCATAATGCCACTGTTATAAAACAGGACTGACATGGGATTTGTGGGGAACTAAGAAAAGAGGGGATAAATAATGTACACTGCAATAAAACAGATAAGGGAAAGAACTGCTTAAAAGGAATATATGATTAGGTATTATTTGCATGACAATAGCCCAGAGTAAGAGCTGCATAGTGAAGTGGATGGGGAAGGGGAGATTATACAACAATGAAAAAAATATTTTTCAAAGAGAAAAGCTAACTGGGGGTGGTGGGCAGGGAGGAAAATGTGCAACAATGAATGAATGGAAATTTTAAAAAATTTAATGTATCAATTCTTCTGTCTTCTTATTTCATTACCCAGTGCTCAACTTAATATTATTAGGCAACTGAAAGTACCATGGCTTGGTTCATATGTACCTTAATCCTCAAAGTGATGTCCTTGCTCGTTAGCAATCTGAAGAGATCTTTTGCAGTGGATTTGCCCAATTCAGTATGTCATTTTATTTTTTTACTGCCACTTCCATAGATATCAATTCTTGGTAAAAGTAGAATAAAATTACTGACAATTAAAAAAAAATAACCAAACCTTTACACTCACCTGTGATTGTTTCTGTAAGACAGACTCATTCAGGTGGATGACTGAGCTGACAGTGGGACTTTTCATGTGTTTTCTCAGTGGCCTTCTAGAAATATCAGGCCAATGGACTCGCTTACCCACACATTTCTTCAGTATTTGGACATGTCAGTTCCAGCATCCTTAGAGTGTGACCATCTATCTAAAGCCAATCTTTTCTCTAATTCTGTCAGAAGTCTCAGGGGCAGAGCCCAATTACCCAGTAAGCAAGGTGAACTTGGACTTACTTGAATTTATTTACTAATCCATAGTGAGCCATTTCACATGTTCTTCACTGTGAAACTGTTCCCAATAATAAACATAAGTAAGGCGCTGTGCAGCCAACGCAAAAGCACATGGTTCAAATCCGCCAGCTGCTCCTCAAGAGAAAGATGAGCAACCAGCTAACTCCCATGTGATTTACTGCCTCCAAAACCAGCAGGTCAGCTGTGAGTCAGTTCCCACTCAATGGCACCTAACAACAACAAACATAAGTAAACTCATACTTACCCTGCTTATTGAGTGATCCAGTACTGCTTAGCATCTGTTAAGTGGCTGGAGATCAACCAAATGTCCCAAGGTTCCCCAGGTGGCAGATAGCCCATCTCTCTTCACCATGCACATGTGGAAAGTACCAGGCCTGTGCACACAGGTCCAGTGGGCCAGAGGCTCAACAGCATACTGGGTGCTGTGGACTCTTCCCTTCCAGCACCTCCTGTCAGGAGAGCCCCCACTGACACAAACACCAAGAGTGCCTGAGACCTCAAGCAACAGTTTGAGTTTGGAGAAGAAAATGGATGTCACAAGAATGAGGGGGCAGGATTTTGATGAACCAAGGCCAGAGGAGATTTTCTAGGTAGGAATGGGGGGCTGAGTCCAGTCAGTTCTATTCCTGTTTTGTACAGTCGAGTTGGAACAGGCTCCTAGCTGACCCTCCAGTGGGTTTTCAGAGGTAGTAAATCACATGAGAGTTGATAGCCCATCTTTTTCCCACAGAACAGCTGGTGGATTAGAACCGTGTGTCTTTGTGTTGGCAGCTCAGCTCCTTACTGTTAGACCACCAGAGCTCCCTAACTAACTTGTCAAATTTTAAAGCAAAGAGCCTCACTCTCCTTCAAAAGCCACCGGCTGCCTGGCTCCCATCTCAGCACTTCCCAGAGAGCCTTTCAAGCAGTAGCAGCTCTGCAAAATATTTTCCAAATTCATTAGTCCTACAAAAAATTCAACTTTGGGGGGGAAAAATATCCAACTGTGCTTATAAAATTTTCCCCAGCCCTATCAACACTCTCTTAAAACTGCCCTTTCATCCCTCTCATCTTCCAGGGTCGCCCCAACCTCTTCTCACATCGTCTGGCAAAGAGAAGGTTCGGGCATCTGCTGCCTTCAGTAAAAACCTGGCCTCGCAATTGGACTTGGTGTGAAAGAGCAGACCTTGGGTTAGCAAATGCTCTTGCCCCACCCCCACGCCAGCCTCGGCCTGATTTTCATTATCTGGCTTCTGTTTCCTTTTAGGTTCCAAACATGGGACAGTTTTCACATCTACAGACCAGTGTGTCGGCTCTGAGACACTGCCCCACAGAGCAAGCACAGCCCAGAGCAGCCACCTTGATTTACAGTCAAGCGTAAGCTCTGCAAATTGTGTTTTATTTCTCCAGAAATGCCTGAAAAACTTGGCTCTGTCATTTTGCTGACACAAATCTTTATTATTTTTTTTTTCCATCCTCCCTCTGGCCACAGGCTCTCCCCAGCCCCTCCCTCCTGCCATCCCAGTGCATAAAAGGAAAGCTGCTGCTGTGGAGGCAGGGAGATTGGACAAACTGACTCATCTTGAACAGAATCATCCTGCAGAGTCTGCAGCTCCAGTCATGCACCCTGTCCCCTATCACATGCCAAGGACAGGAGAAGGCCTCACGGGCCTCCTGGCTGATCCTTGCTGGTTGTTGTTGTTGCTCTGTCTTATTGATTTGATTCCACCTCATAGCAACTCCCTGTGTTACAGAGCAGATTCTCCCTGTAGGGTTTTCTCGGTTGTATTCTTTATAGAGACAAATTACCAGATCTTTCTTCCAAAGAGTTGTTGTGTAGGTTTGAACTACTAACCTTTCAGTTAGTAGTCAAGCACTTAACTGCTGCACCACCAGGACATGCTAGTGCTCGCTCAGTGCCCAGAAAAATGCCTCATGCTGAGAAAATCCATCAGTTTCAACAGAACCTGAGCCCCTGCAGGCTTTCTGAAGAGACAAAGGTGTGCCGTGAAGTATACCACCTATCCACTCATTCCCTCACTCCTCTGCTAACTCATGCTCCTTAAATATCACCAGGGTCCAGGTCAGATGTGTTTGGGGGTCTAAGAAATACCCCCATTCCTCCACCCACACACTCCCTGGGGATGCTCCTACATCCACCCACAGAAATATCGGCAGCAAGGAAGCCTCACAGCAAAACCACACAGCCACAGAATCCTTCTTTTATGAATTGAACTGCGTGTTCCCCACCAAATAGACCGTGGCATCTCAACCCCTTTTCATGTGAATATAATCCCATCTGGGCACAGGATTTTCTATGTCATTTTTGTGAGACTGTAGCAGTTCAGAGAGTGTGTTAACAGTTCAGAGTGTGTGTTAAGCCTATCACTTTTGTTATTTTTTTTGAAGGTGTATCAACTGTTTATTAACAGACAAGGCCTATAGACTTATTTCTTCTTGGTCACACCCAGTCTGGCGCCAGTGGCCAGTAGTCTTGGTGTGCTGGCCTCAAACTCAAAGGCCCCAGAAGCTTCCTAAACTATGAGAAAATACATGTCTGTTTGTTAAAACCACCCACTTTTGTTACAGCAGCATTAACAAGCTAACCCTAAATCCTTAACGCAAGAAGTTCCAGCCCCTTGTTCTAAGGTGTCTGCTAAAAATGTTCACCTTCTAAGCAGATCATTTATGTATGTTGGAGGAGGAAGTTATTTTTGCTGATTTTGTTTGAGTCATTTAATGCAGTTTTTACATCTGGAATTGACCTTCATTAACTGCCTTGGGTTCTTGAAACTCCGGGCTTTAGGAGACTGGGATATTTCACACATCCTTAAAGGAATTCATTGCCTTGGCCCAGATGTTTGTTGGCTGACAGGTCCTTGTGTTATCTTTAGGGGCTGTGTGATCAATGAGAGCATTAGCGCTGTTGAGTATTGGAAAATCTGGTGGGATTTTAAAGTGCCTTCACCTCCCCTTCTCTGCCTGCATCCTCTTCAGGTCTACAGGGGAGATGAACAAGCTAATTAGCGAGTTCTGAGGGTTGGTTGGTGGTAGCAATAGGAATATCCTGGCTCTCTCCATGACTTTTTCCTTCCTGAAAGCCCTAACCGTTTTCACAGACTCTTGTTTGTCCTACAACCTATGTACAAAGATAGGAATTGACAGAAACTACACTTTTAAATTCTACAAGAAAATTAAGGCCTAGAGACGTTAAGTCATTTTTTTTCAAGATCACACAGCACGATTAAGAAAAAAAAATAAACATACATATAACAATCAAGCTATCCTTCTCCTAAGTATTTACCTATGAAAATGAAAGTATACATTCAAATAAAGACTTACACCCAAATATTAATAGCCGCTTTATGGGTAATAGCCATAAACTGGAAATAAAGCAACTATCCATCAACAGGTGACCAATCAAATGAGCACACTCACTCACTGACTGTCATGAGGTTGTCTGTGCCTCACAGCAACCCTCCAATGGGTTTCAGAGGCTGTAAATCGTAAGGAAGGAGACCGTCCCTCTCGCTCCTGGGGTGCTACTGGTGAATTCAAACCACTGAAGACACAAGGTCTTTGGGTTAGCAGCATAAAAATCGACAAACTATATGTGGACTACCACTCGATATTAAAGACTACACTCAGTAATAAAAAAAGAACAAACTACTGATGTGTGTGTGTGTTGTGTGTGCGCACGCACACGGGCGTGTGTGTCCACCTAACATACTTTGGGCATGTAGCCAGGAGGTACCAGTACTTGGAGAAGGACATCATGCTCAGAAGGGTGGAGGGACAGTGCAGGAGTGAAAGACCCCTGGAGAGATGGACTGATACAGTATCTGGGACAATGGGGGTAGGAGTGTTAGACTCAGTTCAGAGCTGCTATACGTAGGGTCGCTATGGACTGCAAGCAACTCAATGGCACACAACAGCAACAAACTGATTTATACAGCAAATGGATGAATCTCCAAAACATCATACCGATTGAAAGAAGTCAGACTAAAGCAAAAAAAGAAAGGAAAAAGTACATACTCTACATTGCATTTATTCAAGATACAGCAGATCTTGAAAATGCCAACTCATCATTGAGTTAAGACATGAAAATGTATACTTTAGATATACATGGTTTATTATGTATCAATTACACCACAACAAAACTGTAAAAAAGAAAACAATCTGATAGAGGGGCTGGAATAGCTGCTCTGAAAGGGATAGTAATAGAGGGTTTGGATGCAAAGGGAGAAAAGTATGGAACAAACTTTAAAATCCTAAGAAAGATCAGGCTCAACTAGTCTGATAAGAAACTGAGGAAACTCCAAGATTATGGCCCGTTGTTACCTTCTGGCTTGCAACTGATCTCACCCCTGTGGCTCAGCTGCCAGCAAACAACAGGTGTGTCTATACAGTGAACAATAATGTCAGATCTGTATGTACCCTTCAGAGCAGTCAACCATACAAGAGCAAATCAACAGCATTTGCCTGCAGATAATGCTCAGAAGACAGGAAAAGGCAAGAAGGAAGAAGGATGAAGAGAAACACAAAACACAATGAGGTAAGGGGAAGAGTGCTGTTACTTTATGGAGCTTGCCATCAATGTTGTGAAACAAATGTGGATAAAGTGTTGAATAGAAAACCAGTTTGCTTTGTAAAATTTGGCCCAAATAGCAACAAAAAAGGT
>NW_006399778.1:4927649-4945864 GCF_000299155.1 Elephantulus edwardii | reverse complement strand
AAAAGGAGAGAACCTAGGAAGCAAGGCAAAGAGTTTCACAAGCAGGAAAAAAAGGTGGAGCCAAGGATGAAATAAGTGCGGAGACTGTAAACTGTGATATTTGCTAGCAAGGGTCTCAAATTTGCCTCTATGTTTTCTAGCAATAAAGGCAAAATCTGGGGAAAACATTGTTAACATGATCCTGTGTCCAGATGCTGGAAGTGAGTACATCATTTAGGAAAGTCCCCATCCAAAGCTCATGAGGCTGTTTCTCTTCTGAAGCATGATTATATATACATTGCTGACAAGATTCTTACAACTTAGAACATATAGAAGCACTCCATGCAGGTAAATGTCTCAGACTAGCTTGTGGGGCACAGAGAATCCTGATTTGCAATAGATGCCAATTCCCATGGTGTAAATACTTCCATAAGCAGCCACTTTGAAGCTACTAATGTTGAGTCTTTGTATGTGCAGTCGAGAAAAGGTGCAGTCACACTCCAGCATACAGTACTTTGCCCGCACAGTTACAATTGTCTTCTTTGGTGCCATCAAGTAGACTATGACTCACAGCAACCCTAGAAACAGCAGATTGGAATCTGGCCCTTTCCTTCATGATCCTTGAGATCATTTCCCTGCCAGAGCCCATTGTTATAGTCTGTGTGTCTATCCATCTTGTTGAAGATCTTCCTCTCTTTCTCTGACCATCCACCTTTCCTAGCATCATGTCTCTTCCCATGGCTGCTCCCTCCTGGCAGCATGCTAAAAGCATGTAGGCAAAATTCCTCTGTCAAGTTGCTGTACTGTGGTGGCTTGCATGTTTCTGTGGTGCTAGGAGCTATGCCACCAGTATGTCGAATACTAGCAGGGTCACCCATGGTGGACAGGCTTCAGCAGAGCTTCCAGGCTAAGAAAGACTAAGAAGCAGGACTTCCACTTCTGAAATAACAGGCCTTTGAAAATCCTATGAATAAAAGAATAATTACAATAGTTGCCTCAAAAGTATAGACAGTCCCAGAATGCAGAGAAATATATTTGTTGTCCTTGTTTTCCAGAAAATTGAATTGTTGTTGTTGTAATTGTAAGTTTTAAAAGTGACTGGCCCTTAAAATTCCTGAGGATTTGGCCTAATGGTTAAGAGCTGCACTGTCAATCCAAAGGCACTCAGTTCATATCCACCAGCTGCTCCGCAGAAGAAAGATGGACAGTCTCCTCCAATGTGAAAGATGGGCTGTCTCCTCCAATGTGATTTACTGCTGGGAAACATGCAGGAGTATCAGCTGTGGCTCAGTTCCAACTTGGCAATAACAACAACAAACAAGCAGAGTGCAATAAGTTTCTCTTACAATATGGCCTTTCCGGCCTTGGGGTTGTAATTCTGCCAAAATTATTGGCTAGGTCACAATTTGAAGGATTGATGAGTGGTGGTCTTGTTGTTGTTGTGTGCCGTCAAGTCAGAACTGACCCATACTTGGCCCTCCATCAGGTTTTTAGAGGCAGTTAATTGCACAAGAAGAAATTGCCCATTCTTCTCCCACAGATGGATGAAGACCCTGTGCAAATAAAGTGTGTAAAACCATTCAGCAGGATCAAAATTACTTTGGGGAAACTGGTCAATGATGACATAAATTGAGGTACTTGTCTATTGAAGGAAATAGTTTGTGGTCCTGGCACGGGGTCGATGCCTTGAAATTGACAAGCAGTTGGCTTACCTAAAAGGTCAATGTTACAGAAGTTTGGGGGAGAAATCCCATGATCATCAGAAGAACCTAGAATAGTCCATGACCTTGGAACCAGGATCCCTGTACTAAGAACTTAAGCCCAGGAGAGAGAGATTTCTGCAGCCCTGGAGGTGGAATGAGAGAGCAGAGAAGACAGCGGCCACAGCCAAGTCCAGTGGCAGGAGAAGCAGCAGCACGAGTGGTCAGAACCTCCTGTGGAAGGAGAGAAAGCTGAGCTCTTTGGGCTTGCTGATAAAGTGGGATTCCTCCAGGTGCAGTGGCGGGGGGAACCCAACCCTGTAATATTTGCCCAAGCAGAATAGAAAGACCTAGGGAAAGCCTGCAGCCTGCAGGCCAACATGGCTGAGAGATGTGCTGTGGGCTGCCTCGGCCAGTACAAGAACGTGCCTGTGAGCACAGCAGAGAAGAAGCCTCCGGGCTGGAAGCTCTCCTGTTTCCTGATCTAGATCCCATCGCCTAAGTTATATCCTGTTACTTCCAAGTTTATCCTTATCCTCTTACTTCCCTAATAAACCACATAATTGTAAATATGATATGTGAGTTATGTAGCATCTGCAACAAATTATTAAACCCAGCAGAGAAGAGAATGCCTTGGGAGAAGTTGGTGTCAAGACTGGTAAAAAGGTTAGAGAGTATCAGTGTGTCAGACCTCCACCTCACAGGAATCTGATTTGGGCTGATCCTGATTCTTACGCCTCCTCAGGGATGTGGATGAGATCTAAACTACTTGATTATAACAATCCAACTGCAACATGCCACGAGGCAGTCTAGGGGGTGTAACTAAAGTCAAAGTCCCCAGGTGTTGCAAGTGTCCTGTTGATTGCGTGTGGTGGCCAAAGCTGGGTGGCAGGAGAGGGTGGCTGACTCACCCCATCAAGATGCAGACAGGTGGCAACCTACAAGGTTTTAAGGCAGACTCCTCAGTGACAAGGAGTTAGTCTGATACTCCCTGGACGCCTGGGGGGTGGGGGGAAGACAGAGTAGCAATTGCCAAGGGCTGAGTGATAACTCTGGCAGTGAATGTATTTTAGGAGTTGTTCCCTGAGCAGCTAGCTACAGACTCACAGAACCCAGGACTAGAAGAGATTTGAAGACATGCCGACAAGTCCACAATGCATATATGTCATCTTCAGTAGCTTTTTGCTTGAAGACTCCCACCAGTGGAGAACTCACCATCTGCTTCCCATCATTCATTCACCGAAGATCTACTGGGTTCCCACTCTGAGGGCTCTGTTGGAAGCTGAGCAGACAGTGGTCACAAGCTGGAAATCAGACAGTAACAAGTTGGACAAGCTGATCTATGTGATCATAGAACTGAAGTCTGCTCCAACTATTACAAAACAACATGGCAGGGCTTTGCAATCAGGCTGACTCAAGTCTTCTCCAAGTCATATGCCATCTCACTTGAGTCACTTTGGGGAATTCTTCACTCTGTGAGCCTCAATTTTCTCATCTGTAAAATGGAACTGATAGTACTCAGTAAGGTACTGTTTAAAATTGTCTGATGCAAGGCCTGGCTCACAGCAAGTGTTCATTGGGCCTTGATATGCCATCCAAAGAGTTGCAGAGGTAGTCTGGTCACTCTGCACACAGACCCCTCCAGAAAATGACTCTATAATAAAAGCTATCATAGATAGACTGAGAATATTCTGTGTTAAAGATTATCCTGAGTGTTTCTAAGTATTTGTTCATTTAATCCTTTCAAAAATCATGGGAGGTGAGTAATGCAAATGGAAAAATAAAAACCACCTTAAGTTCCAAAGTCATAGAAAAAGGGGCTTAGAGATTATCAGATCTGGAGGAGGAGAGAGCAAGGAGTTAAGATTTAATAAATAGTGGTAATGTTGCACAATATGGTGAATGTAATTGTTGTTATTGTTAAGTCCCTTCCAATTCACTATAAACAGCAACCCAGTGAACAACAGATCTGAACTCTGCGCCCTCCTGCTCCATCCTCACAGTATTTGCTATTCTCAAGCCCATTGTTGTGGTCAGTATGTTATGATGTTAGGAATGTCATTAATGCCACTGAATTATGTAGTAGTAGTAGTAGTTGTTGTTGTTTGTTGTTGTTGTTAGGAACCAACGTTGTTGTTGTTATTAGATGCCATTCAGTCTACCACGACTCATAGTGACCCTATGAACAGATCTGGCCCCGTCCTAGCCTGTGCCATCCTCACAGCCTCCACCACGTGCATGCCCATTGTTGCAGTCGTGTGTCAGTCCATCTTGCTGAGGATCTTCTTCTCTTTGTCTGACCTGCCACCTTTCCCAGCAGGATGTCTTTCCCCAAGGACTGGCCTCCCCTGACAACATGCCCAAAGTACGTGAGACCAAGTTTCATCCTTGCCTCTAAGGAACACCTTGGTTGCACTGCCAAGACAGATGTATTTGTTCTTTTAGCTGTGCATGGAATATGTAATACTCTTCACTAACACTGCATTCAAAGACATTGATTCTTACTTCATCTCTCTTATTCAACTTTCTGGTGCATAAGAAGCAACTGAAAATGGCATGGCTTGGATCAGGAGCACCTTAGTCTTTAATATGTTGTTGTTGTTGTTGTTGTTGTTGTTGTTGTTATGTGTCATTTTGTTGACCACAACTCACAGCAGCCCAGTGCCAATATCTCTGAGCCCTGCTCTGTCCTGGGCCTCTGTCTCTGACACAGCTACCTCATTACCCCATTTACTGTTCAATCCATTTCATCCAGGATCTTCCTCTTCTACACTGTCCCTCCACCCTTTCAAGTATGATGTCCTTCTCCAAGGACTGGTCCCTCCTCACCACAGGCCCAAAGTATGTAAGACAGAGCCCCAAAATCCTTGCCTCCAAGAAACAGCTTGGCTTCATCCTCTCTAGGACAGAACTGTTAGTTCTCTTGGCAGTCCATGGTGTGGCCAATACTCTTCTCCAGCACCACAACTCAAAGACATCAATTCTTCTTCTATCCTCTTCAGGCATTTTCCAGATCTCTGCTGCTAACAGGTAATTGTGAAGACCATGGCCTGGATCAGGCACCCTTTAGTCTCAAGACTGATATTTCTCTAAGGCACTCTGGAGAAGTCCTTGACAGTAAATTTTTCCAAATGCAATACCTCTTTAGATTTCATGACTGCTAAGGCCAAGAGTGTTGTTTGTGGAACCAAGCAAGCCTGCTTGCTCTTTTAGTACTTTGGAGAGGTCCTTAACTGCAGATTTTCCCAATACAACACGTCTTTTGATTTCTTGACTGCCCCTGCTGTGGGTGTTGACTGTGAATCTAAGAAAAATGAAATATTTGGCAACTTCAATCTCTTCTCAGCCTGTCATGATGTATTTAACAATAATGCTTCGAATGCAATTGATGCCTTGAACACTCAAGACCTGATGAATTGTTGGATCACATTAAGGAAATGTTCCATGAAGAAAGTGAAAGGTTATTACAAAGATGGGGCTGGAGGGAAGACCAAAATAGATATCAGAAGAAACTCTGAAACTTTCACTAGAACATAGATAGGCCAAAAGAAAGGGAAGAAATGCTGAAATAAGAGAAATGAATAGCTTTCAAAGGGCAACTTGAGAAGATAAAGTATTTCAATGAAATATACACAGGGCTGGAGTTAAAAAACCAAAATGGAAGAACACATTTGACATATGTCAAGCTGAAAGAGAGGAACAACATGGAAGGGACTGGAGAGCATTATGCTAAGTGAACTAAGTCTCTCATAAGGATAAATACTATCTAAGACTATTATTTTTTTCATGATTTATATTTTATTGGTTGTTTTAAGGGCTAGTACAGAGATATTATGAACAACCTATACACAATTCTTTTTTTAATTTTTTATTATTATTATTTTTTATGTGTGTACTGTCAAATTGGATCTGATTGGTACAGGAGGCAATTGTTTCTCCTTCTTCAGCAGAGCATCTGGTGGATTTGAACTGCACACCTCTGGGACTGCAGTGCAGCTTCTTGCCACGAGCCCACCAGAGCTCGCCTATACACAATTCTTAATGCATGTACCAAAAATCTAAAAAGCCACGTAGTTAAAATTCTTTTCTAAATTCCAGTGACCTTCCAGCTTTAAATTTGGAGGAAAGTTTTCATAAAGAAGAAAATAAGTACCAATATCTGCAATTGTTGATAAACTGTCACATCATTAAGTCCCACTAATTCACAATTTACTATCACACACACCTAACACATTCAAATTTTCAACCATTCACAGTACATAACAAAGTTATTAGGAAAACTGGACTACCAAGACCAAAGATGTTACAGAATCCACATAGTCTGACAGGGAGAAAGCCATGAAAAGGGAGTGGTTATGCTTAAGAAGAAATTTTACTAAACAATGTTCTAATTTATGTATCTAAGAAACATAGAAAATAGACTTAATTGAAAATGTTCAAGTCATAAATGCATGACTATGACTTCAAATTGTCATTAAGTATACTATGTATTATGGGATATAAAAACTGTCCCCTTTCCCCATGGAATGTTACACAGACATCCAAAGCCCCCACACACATACAATTTTAACATCCCACATTTTCTGGTTGTACCAAAAAATAAACCACCAGCAAATGATCTCAACTCTTAAAAAAAAAAAAAAAAAAAGCATTTACACTTAAAAATGGGATGGAGTGGGATTTCCTTCTTCTTAAAGATGTTTCTAGAGCTATTAAAAAACTTGCATTTACAAAATAGTTGATAAAATATTCTTCTGGATTGTACAAGAAAGGAGATACAGGGACCACTGATAAGACATAGTAAACAAATATTAATCAGACTTGGCTTCTTTTTCTCCTGCTTCATCAGAGGCTGGACTCTCTTCGTTTTTAGTTTTTCCATATTCTGCAGGTAAATCTTCTTTAGTTTCTTGGTTAACCACTTCTGCCTGTTTTCCCTTTGCTCCACTTTATCCTTTTGTTTGCACTTTTTTGTCAGAAGACTTCTTTCCTGCTGCCTTTTTGGGGCTTCGTTTCCACTTTTGCAGGCAGCTTAGCTGACAGCCTCGCTGATCTCTTGGGCTCCTCCTTCACCGCACCTTCAGCCGAGCTGACCTTCCTCGTGGGCCTGTTGGCGGCAGGGAGGCCTCCGTGCGGATGCCTGTGGGCCTCGGCGTGCACAGAGCCTTCGCCAAGCTGGGTTGCTCTGGCACTGCCTCTGCCCACCGCCGTGCTGCTGGGACCCCATAAGTCTATTATTGTTGAACGAGTATGAGAATGGGGGGGGGGGATCATAGGGTCACGCAATTTGATGGTAGGAGGGAGGGATGGGTAAATGAAAGGGGAAAGATCCAGTGTGGAAAGTAATGTATACAACTTTTATGAACTTTGTATGTAAACCAGTATAAAGGTTTAAAAAAAAAAGAAAGAGATGAACAACAAATTCAAGCCCGAAGAAGCAATACTGAAATATTCTATGGATAAAATATTGAGTAATGCCTGAAGCATCAAAATAAGGTGGAAGGAATACATAGAGTCACTGTACCAAAAGCAATTGGTCAACACTGAACCATTTCAAGAAGTAACATATGATCAAGAACCAATGGTAACAAAGGAAGAAGTTCAACCTACACTGAATGAAGGCAGTGGCAAAACATAAGGCCCTGGAATTGATGGAATCCCAGTTGAGATGTTTCAATAAATGGATGCAGCCCTGGAATCATGACAGGGACCGAAGAGTCAGTTACAGTTCAGTGACCCCATGTGTACCATGTGACGTCACCTGCTTCTGCACTGTCCTCACAGTTGTTGTTGTGTTTGAACCCATCACTGCAGCCACTGCATCAATCCATCTTGTCAAAGACCTTCTTTGTCTGTCACTCTACACTTTACCAAGCCTGATGTCCTTCTCTAGGGAGCGGTTCGTCTTAAGAATACGTCCAAGTTGAGTGAGAGGAAGACTTGCCACCATCCTTACTTTAAAAAAAAAACACAAACACTCAGACTGCATCCTCTCCCTCTTACTCTCCCGTGATGGGAGAGAAGAACGATCATCAACGGCAAATAGTAGTTGCACTGAAGCATCACCGAGAGCCGTCTTCACGCTCAGGAGAGAACGCTGTGCCTTCTCCTCCTCTTGGTTTTCGGTGCTCTACACAATCAGAGAAACTTCTCTAGGAACGAGCTATAGACATGATCCCTGAAAGTATGTTGTTGTTGTTGTTGTTGTTGTTAAGTGCTATCAAGTCACAGGCAACTTATAATGACCCTATGAACGAAGTCCTAGACACTTCCTGTATAACTTTCGTCTTTTCTCCAAGTTCATAGGGTTTCCAGAGGCAAGCTATTATGGAAGTGGATGCCACTCCTGTTTCCAAGCTTGTTTTAATCGGGGAGCTTCACCAAACACCATCCACCATGGGTAACCATTGTCACATTTGACTCATCAGTGTCACAGCCTGAAAGTATAGTCTTCATCCTTACTCCTAAGGTGCATTCTGGCTGCATGTCATCCTGATGGCACTGGGCTTGTTAAATGCTTTGGGAGAGGGATTGTATAGCAATGAAATAATTTTTCGAAGAGAAGAGCAAATTGAGAGGCATCAGTGGTGGGCAGGGAGAAAAGTGCAACAATGAATGAATGGAAATCCTCAGTCTCTGTAAACTTTCATTAACATTAATAATAATCATAATAATGAAACAAAAAAGGAACATTGTATATCATACATATTCTATAATTTTAATAAAGGAGGCCCAGAGAGGCTTAGTAACTTCATAAAGTCACACAGCTTCAGTTGCCAGACCCAAGCAGTGGAAGCATCTTCAATCCCAACATCCCCTCCCCCAGGATGATTACAGGTTCTAGGACACCCTGGTTTCTCCCCACATCCCACAGTTCAAGAATTAACGTCTCTGTACCACACCACCTCCTGTCACCACAGAACAGAAAGAGTGGAGTTGGTGGTCCCTCAGAAGGCTGCGCTCCCCCACACCCCGTGGTTTCCGGTGCCTGGGTCCCAGAACCAGGATTCTCCATTGTCCCTAAAACATTTTCATTGGCCCAAGGAAATAAAGGTCCTCTCAGAGTTAACAACTTTTCTTTCTTGAAGGCTACAGGTTTATTGAAATTATGTCTCTTCCTTTTTAAAAAAAATTGTCCCTCCTTTTATGATGTAATAGCAATGGGCTATCAGTGGTCATAAGTTTTAATACCCTCAACTGGAAAAATAAAATGTTTATCAAGCCAAGTAGCCTCAAAATGGAGAGAGACAGATTTTACCAGTGAAACCCCAGAGGTGGAAAACTCACTGTCTGTCCTCTGGGCCTGAGGCGTCCCCTGCAAGTCTTTTAGAGACTGACGCCCATTACACTCTTGGAGGCACCCAGGGAATGATTTCATTGGGGACAGAGACCTCAGAAGAGCACCTTCTGCTTATTCTGGGGATTCTCATCCTCACACCTCCAAGAATTCCAGAGAATACCTCTTCCACTTTGAACCCTGCCTGATCCTTTTATAAAAATGGCCTCGTGCCACTACCTGCTTGAAATTAAATCTTGCTTTGGGGAGCTTTGAGAAATTGATTGATAGGTTGGCAGCAAGATGCCCTCTCCCACCACCCCCATGCACCCAGCAGGGAGAGAGCAGAAGTGGCACTGTACTCAGAGGGCTGACTGGGGTGGGGTGGCCATAATCCTCTGTTCCCAGAGCTCAGGGCAAGAGGGACAGGAGTCAACAAAAAGGAGATGAGAGTGAAGTCCAAAACAGCCTCCTTCTCCCCTGACTGAGGCTCGAACCAGCCTCTCATTCCAGCCCCCCTCACTCACTTCATTCTCTCTCATACATTTATCCTCATACAAACACCCCATCACACACTCATACCCATACTCACATATGCGTGTGTACTTACACACACGTTGTTACACACACATTCACATATAGTCGCACAGTTTCGCAAGCTTGCACATATAAACACTCCCAATAGGCAACATCATGATAGATGGAGAAAAGATTGAAGTTGTCAGCAAGTTCATCTTGCTTGTAGCCACAATCAACACCCTTCGTACCAGCAGTCAAAAAATCAAAAGATGTGTTGCACTGACAATATCTCCTGTCAAGAACCTTCCCAAGGTGCTAAGGAGCAAGTTGTTGTTGTTTGTTGTTGTGTACCATAAAGTCAAAACTGACCCATTGCTGACCCTCCAGTGGGTTTTCAGTATCAGTAAATCACATGAGAGTTAATTGCCCATCTTTCTTTCGTGGAGCACCTGGTGAATTTGAACCACTTACCTTTGTGTTGACAGCACAGTTCCTTACCACTAAGCCACAAAAGCTCAGTTTAGAGACTAAAGTGCACCTGATCCAAGCCCTGGTCTTTTCAGTTGCTTCCTATGAGTCTGACAGTTGGATGATGAATAAGGAAGACAGAAGACTTGATGCCTTTGAGTTGCTGTCTTGGAGAGGAGTACTGAGTAAGCCCATGGGCTGCCAAAAGATCAAACAGATGTGTCTTAGAGAAAGTGCGGCCAGAGTGTTCCTTAGAGGCAAAGAAAGCAAAACGTCATCTCATCTGTTTTGGGCATGTTGTTAGGAGACCATTCCTTGGAAAAAGACATCATGTTTGGAAAAGTGAAAGGTCAGTAAAAGAGAGAAAGACCCTCAACAAGATAGATAGACACAGTGACTGAAGCAGAGGCTCAAGTGTGTCAGAGATGTGTGTGTAACACTGTTACATGAGGATCTTTTGACATTTTGAACCACTCGCTGTGAGCCAGGTCTGACAGGAACAAAAGGCAGTTAGATGTGAACAGAGCTGTGGCCCGTCACCCAGGGCTCTCTGCCTCCTCCCTCATTCCCAGGTGCATCCCCTTGGTGCAGTCCCTTCCACAGCTCATGTTTGGAAACAGAGATTCTGAGGTAAGTGGACAAGCAGATGCTATGGCCAGTGCCCTTACGGACAGAGTAACATGGTGAGCACAGGTGGGAAAGGCCGCACGGCCTGTCTTTCTTTAGATCTTCGTGCATCAGCAACTTTAAAGGAACACTGACTTCTACTAAACAGTAAGAGGCGACGGTTTGTCAGTCCACTCCACCTGTCCACAGGCCAACCTTCTGTCTGTTCATTGTCATGTTCCCAGCACCTTCTGGACATTTCAGTGAGAAGCCGTTATAACTCGCTTAGTCTTCAGCACACCAGTGAGAGCAGCATTTATTGTCATGCCCATTTTACAGATGAGAAAACTGAGACTCATTGAGGTCTGGCCACTTGTGCAGTGATCAGCTTCTGAGTGACAGAGCTCAGAGTTGAACCCAGGTAAGCCCAGGCTTCTAAACATCATGGTTGTGAATGAGATAGTGATGCTCCCACAGTGTTTGTGAAATGATTTGTTTGTTTGTTTCCTGGGTAATTGTGACAAACAGCAGGTTTGGAGATAGTTCTTCAGATGAAGAATGTTCTCACCCAAAATCCAGTGGACACTGGGCTTTCCTGCCCACACTCTGTTCATCCTTCCTGAGTCCCTGATGTTGGGAAATCTTACTCTGTACAGGAGCTATTCTGGATATTTTACATGAGGAGCTGAGAGGTTGAGCAGCACAGCTGTGAGAAGCAGGGTTGAGATCTGACCAGGCCGGGCGTCCCACCCTGGGTAGTGATCCCTGGCATTGCCCCCTGGCACATCCCTGGCCTGTTGGCAGTGGCACTGTTGAGCAATGCGATTTTAATCTTGACAAGTGGCCTTTCCACAACTGGCATTTCCCCTCCACAGCCCAAAGTGGAAATGAGAGGGGAAGAAAAAGAAAGAGGACGACAGCAGGGCCTGATAGATGGCCCAGGCTGGATTACACCTGCAAACCAAAAATCCATTCTCTTTTGTCCTCACAAACAATGTGTGCAAGTGGTGGGCAGGAAGCAAGGCAAACCCAGCCTCACCAGCCAGGGGAGCTCAGCCAACTTCCAGCGCCCAGGCCAGCTCCCTCCGTCCCAGCCAGTGGGAGCAGCACGGGGCAGGTGCACACAGGTTCTGCAGATGACAAAGCCATGGATGAGGGGGCCAGCTGAGGTGACAACCCAGGGGACAGAGCAGAGGAGGATGCCAAAGCGCCACCAAAGTGCACAGCTGCCACCTACAGAGAGGGTGTAGTTGGAGGAATGTGCCTCGGCTCACCAGACCCACACCCCTTCTGCCTGTACAGCACCCTGAAACAGTGTCATGAAGATTGTTTCCTAACAGACCTCAGAGAGCCTCAGATCAACACACCTTGAGACGCTGGAACCCCGTTGAACTTCCCAGGCTATGAGATCTCTGCACAAACACAAACTGAGGGGCCTGGGGTCAACACACTCTTCAATTGAATGTCGAGATACCATCAGCTTTCCTCTTGCATGTAACAGCGTCTAGGAAATACAGAAGTTCAACCTGGTGTCTTCAAGTGGCCTCCAGGAATGAGCCAGGTACACACACAAAGTATTACACTGAGCAGGCTGTCTCACCAGGCCTCATAGGTATGTCCAAGGAGATGGCATGATGATGTTAACAAAAAGCCAGTCTTAAAAAAAATTTTTTTAAAAAGCTAGTCTTTATCAACCATTTACTATGGATCAGGCGTCCATGTGACCGATTTCATTGAATCTTGCCAACAACCCTATGATGTTAGCGCTTGGCTATATTACTGATGAGAAGCTGAGGCCCAGAGTGGTTAAGTAACTTGTCTAAGGTCACACAGCTGATAATTGGAAGAGTATGGATTTGAATCAGCAGCCTGACTCCAGCAGGTGAATATCAACAAAGGCAGAGAAGACTCAGAGGACTAGAGCTCAGGATGTGGGGACATTGGGAGAGTTGGCACAGAGCAGGCAGAATCTGGGAGGAAAAGCAGTAAGACCTGCTACTTCTGCCCCTGCCCCGGGCCTGTCCTTTAGAGGATCCTAAGTCTCCATCAGAGTCCCTGAGTGGTACAAATGGTGCATGAAAGTGGAGGCTTGAATCCATTCAGAGATGCCTAAAGAAAAGGCCTGGTAATCGCTTCTGAAGACTCTATGGAGCACAATTTGCCTCAACAGCAGTTGGCTTTTTACAAGTCCATCTGTCTGTTGATATAACCAGCCAGGGGTGGCTTCTAAGTTGGGCAAACCCAAGCTGGGGTAACAGACAGCCTAAGGAGTGGCTAGCCGGAGTAGAGCCCCACCTTGGCTGCATCCTGGCTCAGACCCCAGCCTGGGAGTGTGGAGAAGAAGAAGACACGTAGAAAGCCCTTCATCCATCCCCTGCAGGGAGGGAGCTCTTGGTCAAGGCCAGCAGTCACAGTCATCCTGAAGGGCTCACACTCCCTCACTATTGTCACCAAACACCACTTTTCCTGTGCTCCAGTGTGAGCATCTCTGACGTGGGGTAGCCCACATCCTTTACTGCCTCCATTGGAAGCCTGCGTGTGGCTCCTGAAACCAGGCCTATAAATCCTCACCCCGCACCTCAGAGGTGTCAGCCAGCTCCTAAAAAATCCTACTTGCTTTGTGAGCTCAAAAGTCCAGATTCTTCTGATGAGGGAAGAAAGGGATTGTGTTGCCCATCAGGGACCTGGGGCTCAGAAGCCATAAACCAGGCTGGTGACAGTGCGTGACGGAGCCTCGGGCCTCACGGGTCATTTGTGCCCTGGTTAATGGCCATGATGATGAGGCTGTGGCTGCCTGAGAGCCCCTGGCAGAGTCCTGGGGACCCGCTAATGAAGCTTTGAATCTGCCCAGAGATGAGTGATGAGACGCCTCTTTTCGTCTTCTTTTGGGGGTGCCTAATCCCAGTCTTTTCCTTTTTCGTTCTCTCCGCTTCGTTTGTTCTTCCTCGGCAGGAGAGCATGCCATGGTGCTCCGAACACACACATTGAATTCTAACTTGGGGGCACGGAGGAGTGACAGCTAGCATTGCCCAATCTTGTCATTGTCTTTGGAACAATAGCCCACTGTGTTCCAGAGCACACAAGTCCTCCCAGACAGGCACAGCAAAGGAATGGGGAAGTCTGGGTCAGTGGGTGGGGTGGTGGCCTCGGACCTAGAGGAAAGGCTGTGTGGGAGCAGTGCACAGTCAGGGGACAGCCAGGAGCCCCGCACGGCCGCTGACCCTGCCAGGTCCTCACCCACCACCTCCTCGACTCCTTCCTCCTGGGAAACCTACCCCAACCTCAAACTCGGGAAATGGTCATGAAAAATGAGAGGCTGGGACAGTCCTCTGCCCTGTAAACCAAACTCTTTGGACCCCATGTTACACAGTAGAATGTTCTATGGAGTGTTCATGATTGAAATCTTTATAGAAGATGGGGTGGCCAGGAGCCAGGAATCAACAGGACATCAGCTAAAAACATCTCTTTTCATTGTTTATCTTTCTTCTGCGATGCTTCTAGGTAGATTTGAAGCATTTTTCTTTGGGTTAGTTGTTAAGTACTTAACTGTTTGTGACATCCAGGGACCTACCCTCTTAACTTTGCTGGAGGGAAAAAAAAAAAAGAATTGTAGTCTTAACCAGGTAACCATGTCAAGTAATCAAAAGCTGGTGATCTAAGACTGTGTGTGTGTGTGTGTGTGTGTGTGTGAGAGAGAGAGAGAGAGAGAGAGAGAGAGAGAGAGAGAGAGAGAACTCACAGCAACTGTATAGAACAGAGTAGAATTGCCTTTAAGGTTTCCAAAGCTATAAAACTTTGCAGAGGGTTTTGTTTTTTCCCCCCAAGGAGCAACTAACTGGTGGATTCAAACTTCCAGCTTTTAGGTTAGCAGTTCAACAGTTAAGCCACTGTGCTACCAGGGCTCCTTATTAAGGGCAAGGGAGGTACCATGCATCCAGTGACACAAGGAAAGAGAGATCTGGCATCTCTTGGCAGGCTGTGAATGCCCTTTAATTAAGTAATAAATTTGGAACCAGGGAAATGTGCATCAGTAGAGAAACATTCTGTTTAATTACCCATTCATATGCTCCGCTCCTCCAGATGATTCACCCACTTCTGTGCCCCTGTTGCCAAGACACACTAGCACATGGGCACCTAGGACACAGGCTGCCCCAGCACAGATCCCAGCTTGGTTCCAGCCCTTTCCATGTTGAGCGAGAGAGACCAAGGCAGGGAGACAGTGACGGCACCAAGTAACAAGCTGTAATTCCATCAAAGGGCTCTGGTGACACTGTCAACTACCAGACGTGGCCAGAGTGGTTTGTCACCAGGGCCCCAGTGGGATTGATTCAGAAGGCATTGTTGCAGATTTTTCCAATATGAAGTCAAAAAAGAAAGAGGCAGTGTGTGCATATGTGTGTGTGCATGCGCACACAGAATTCTAGCTGTCCATTGTCTCCAGCCCTGCACTGCTATTAAGGAGCAAACCAGCAGTATTGATCCCAGGTTGGGCCTGTGCCACCGTGGTGAGGATCGTGGCCATGTGGTACCATCTGCACTCCCACCACAGATTCAGAGCAGAGCGATTTCCCAAGCCCCACCCTCCCCAGCTAGGTACCAGAAGCTAATGGCTTCAGGAGTCTATCCTAGTCTCCCCAGCTGAACCAAACCTGTGGCTCTGGGCTGAGCACTGGACCAAGACTCCTGGGGCAGCTCTGTGGCAGTCACTCACAGGCCTCCACAGAGCCTGATGGTCGAAGAACTTGAAGAAAGAAAAGGCCTGAATCAATAAGAAACAAGCTCTGGTTATTGACTGAATAAACAGCCCATGGAGTCCAGAGTTTTGAATTCCTGGATCACATCCAGAACCCAAGAAAGCAAAGCAAGGAGGGGTTGGGGAACAAGGATCTGGACCAAAAAGAGTCCTTCGTGTTAAGAAGATGCCTGCAGGTCACCCCACCCCTGAGTTCAGCCACTTGTCTCCGAGCTTTCTTCCTGGGAAGGCATTTGGAGAAGGGTGACTCACGGAATGGACCCAATCTTTCCTGCATTGGGCTCTGATACCAGATATCCAACCTCAAGCACAGTTCTCAGTCACCAGGCAGCCTTGTCGTGTGTCAAGAGTAAACAGAAACAGCAGAGGCTGCTTTCAAAATAATCTTGACTTTGAAAAGTCAAGGCAAAGAAAGCATCTGGCAAAGGGCATTTCCGATTTGGCCATATCTGAAGCCTCAGAAAAATGTCTCAAGTCTTTTCACCAACACCAGAGCAAAGACAGTGGGCTCCTGCTCTGGTCATTACAGGTTATTTGCAGCTTGTTTCTTTCTGTTACAATTGTCTTCAATCTGTGCGCTAAGCTCCTCTGACCCCGCCTGGTTTCTGCAGCTGTTAGGCACAGCTCTTCACCACCACAATCTGACAGGCTTTTGGAGAAAGCTCTGGCCTGCGATAGGAATGTGAGGGCCTCAGCTCCAGTCTGAGCCCCCAAGGACCCTGGCCCACACTCTGCATGCTCCAGAGGTGTACAGACGGTGCCAAGGTGCAGTCACGCACACAGGATGCAGCAAATCAGCTGGGTCTCAGGAGAGGCCCAGCCAGGCTGGCCAAACCCAACTCCACTAGGCAGAGCCTCAGGGGGAGAAGCATCGAAGATCAAATGCCTTGTGGCATCCAAACTAAGACAGGAAGTTCTGGTGGCCTAGTGGATAAAGGATTGTTCTGTCAACATAAAACCAGGCAGTTCGAATCTACCAGCTTCTCAAGAGGAAAAAGATAAGCAATCTCCTCTCATGCAATTCACAGCTTCTGAACACCCCCAGCTGGAGGATCAGCTATGTGCCAGTTCCAATTCAGTATCACATAACAATACCCAGAGTCAGACAGGAAGGGAGAGTAAAGACGGCAGACATACAGGGTACGATGGAGCCTGGGGCCTCAGAGAAGCATAAGCAAAATTGAGAAAATGTGGGCTTCCTGGTTGAGCGCTTAGGTTTTTTCCATCATAAAATCTAGGTTCAAATCAGTTCTGCTGCCTTAGGCATTTGACCTTGAGCCAGTAGCTTCTTGTCAGTAGGAAAAAGATAACCATAATTACCCTCGCAGAGCGCTCTGAAGTATGCTAAATGAACTGATGTGTGCAAAATCCTTTCAACTGATCTTAACCATTTCTCTTGCCCCAACTTGATTCACCTCATGACAACTCTGTGTATCAGAGCAGAGCTGGACTCCAGAGGGTTTTCAATGGCAGATTAATCCAAAGGAGATTAGCCAGACCATTCTTCCAAGGCACTTCCAAGGGTAGACTTCAAACTTTTTGGTAACAGCAAACACATTTAACCACTCACACCACCGAGGAACTCCAGGGGTGAATCTACAACCCCTTCTTCTAATATCCCATCTTTTTTTATCTTTCTGGGTCTGGATCTGATCATCTATGTTGCTGCTGTTGTTATGTGCCGTTGAGTCGCTTGCGACTCATAGCGACCCAATGTACAACAGCCCTAAACTCTGCTCTGTCCTGTGCCAATCGCACTGTCTCCAATACACCCAGTCCGATTATCCCAGTCACTGAATCAATCCACCTCATAGAGGGCCTTCCCCTCCTGCGCTGTCCCTCCACCCTACCAAGCATGATGTCCCTCTCCAAGGACTGGTCTCTCCTTACAACATGTCCAAAGTATGTTAGACGGAGCCTCAGAATCCTTGCCTCCAAGGAGCTGCCAGTTTAACCCTCTCCAGGATTAATCTGTTTGTTTTCCCAGCAGTTCATGGTACCCTCAATACTCTTCTCCAGCACCACAGCCCAAAGGCATCAATTCTCCTTCTATCCTCCTTAGTCATTGTCCAACTCTCTGATGCATAACAAGTGATAGCAAAGACCATGGCCTGTATCAGACACACCTTAGTCTCCAGAGAGACACCATTGCTCTTCGTTACTTTGGAGAGGTCCCTAAGAGCAGACTTTCCCATCGCAATACATCTTTTAATTTCCTGGCTACTGGTGCCAAGAGTGTTGACTATGGAGCCAAGCAAACTAAAGCTGTGAACAATCTCATTCTCTTCACCATCCATCCTGATGTTACCAGTTGGTCCAGTGGTGAGAATCTTTGTCTTCTTGATCATCTATAGGAAATAAATTATCCAGAGTCATCCAAGAGGTCAAACCAGCAAGTAAATAAATCCCTGGGCATGTGTCCAAGGGAGATGGTCACATCAGACTCTTCTGAATCTGCCTTGCCTTCCAGGCACCATGATCTTAAAGGCAGCATTACTAAGCTTTGTTCTCAACACAACAGTGTGGTCAGGCTGGGAAGGAGAATGAAGTTAAGTGTTCAAGGGTCATATCACCAATACCAGATGCCACGTGAGTCATGGCGCATGCACCTTCTCCACACTGTGCACACAGTGAGCGTAACAAGGGGCGAGGTCTTCGGGGGAATACATCTCTCCAGGAGCTCCATCTTCTTATTTGCTTGGTCCACCTGTCAACACTTCACAAGACAACAAACATAAAACATCAAAGAGCAGAAGAGCAGTGACACGTGGGTTTCCAGATGCCTGGTTCTGTTGTCATGCCCGCCACAGCGACCTCCGCCAGCTGACAGTCGCACCCTGGGGAGCGGGTTCAGGAGCCCCCTTGTGGGCTGAGGGAACATTGAAAGTTACAAGATTTGACAAATTATCCTGAC
>NW_006399778.1:4865861-4927484 GCF_000299155.1 Elephantulus edwardii | reverse complement strand
GAGAGAGAGAGAGAGAGAGAGATTTCTCCCTCTTTGCCTGGTCAATGATATGCTGCAGGTATATCTGTTCCAAATAGCGGCCTCTCTCCTTTGATGTTGCTGCCCCGTGGCCTACAGACACTCCGACCGACTCCATGCCTCGGACAGCTCTCTGGCTCCTCTGGCTAAAGACCTCAATTTAACTTAATGGACTAAATAGGGAATCATTTCTATATGATTAATTAATTAGGGTTCTACTAGGAAGGATAAGAATATAATAACTTAAATAAGACTGGAGGGCCTAGCTGCCAGTCTATAAAAAGAAGACTAAGAATAGCACATGAGGAAGGCTTCAGGCTGGACACAGAACAGTGGCTCGCTCAGTTCAGGGATTTCAAATGCAGGTAACAGGCCAGTGACCCAACGTCTCTAAACTTTCTTCTTTCGTTCAAGTGGAGTGATTGATATGGATATGTCAGGGTTGTTGTGGAAAAGTCAACACATGCAGTGGATGAAAAGTGCCTCAAACAAAATAAGCTTAAAATACATGGAAAATATTATTGTTCCAGAAATAGCGTGTACTGAAGATGGAGATAAGAGGGAAATGCTCTTTGAATGTGGTGCATTCTGTTTTATTGGCAAACATCTTTTGCAATGCATTTTTAATCTACATGCTTAACTCAGGTCCTGTGAGAGAAAGTGGGATACAATTTTAAATAAATGTAAAATAAAGTTCTAATAAGAGTCGTCTTAGTTGAGAGGAGATGAATCATGGTTGTGTTGGTTGGTATTTACCTGTGTGTGTAGATGTCGTGGGTTAGTTGATGTTCTGGAAGGATCTCGGGGCCCCTCCAGCCTCTTTCACACCACTTACCTCCCCTCAATTCTCTCCTCCAACACTCAGGCCACTTCTCCACTTAAAGTCTCCCCCTTCCTGCTCTACTGTCTTGAAAATAATGACTCATCCCCTCAAAGCTTTGCTAATCTTTTTCTATAAATCCACATGTTGTTGTTGTTGTATGTTGAGTTGGAATTGACTCATATCTGATCCTTCAGTTTTCAGAGGCACATTTCAATTGCACATGAAGAGATTGCCTGTCTTTCTGCCACAGAGCACCTGGTGGATTCAAACTAGGTGCCTTTGGGTTGGCAATACAACTTCTTAGGACTAAGTGGCTTTTTATTGTTGTTATTTTTGTTATGTGCTGTTGCATTGAATATGACTCATAGCGACCCTATGAACCACAGATCTGAATCCTGTCCTTCCTGTACCATCTTCACACTTCCTGACACATTAGAGCCCAGTTGCCACATCAATCCACCTTCGAG
This sequence comes from Elephantulus edwardii, assembly GCF_000299155.1. Classification (NCBI taxonomy): domain Eukaryota; kingdom Metazoa; phylum Chordata; class Mammalia; order Macroscelidea; family Macroscelididae; genus Elephantulus; species Elephantulus edwardii. The sequence goes on along the minus strand of NW_006399778.1, from coordinate 4,926,176 downwards.
GGTCTTCCTCTGCCTCTCTAACCCTCCTCCTTTCCAAGCAGCGTGTCCCTTCCCAAGCATTAGCCCCTCCTAGCAACATATGTGAGATGAAGCCTCATCATCCTTGCCTCCAAAGAGCACTCTGGCTGCACCCTCTCCAAGACATATTTGTTTATTCTTCTGTGAGTCCATGGGATATTCAGTGCTCTTCTCCAACATCAAGCTCAAAGGCTTCAACTCTTCTTCTGTCATCCTTATTCATTGTCCAGCTCTCAGATGCAGAGCAAATAATCGGAAAAGCCATGGTCTGAATCAGACACCTCTTAGTTCTTCAATCAAATCTAAGTGGTTAGAGCTTTTTTAAATCCACCTATTTTGTATAAAGAACCAGATAGCATTTTAGACTTTGTAAGTTCCACAGTCACAATTATCACAACTACTCAGCTGTGTGTATAGCATAAAACAGCCATAAACAATGTGTGAGATAGTATGGCTGTGTTTCAATAAAACTTTTATTTCTTTACAAAAGCAGGTGGTGAGCTCAGTGTGGTCTAAGAATCTAAATAATTGTCAGGTGTTCATGGATTATAATTGTTAATGTATTGGGTCTGGATGCTCACTTCATGTTTTTCCCAAATTTTCATCTTAAAATTTTATTAAAGGGAGGTATTTAGACAAGGAGAAAGTACAGTATAAAGATACTTGAAACGGTGCATTTTAACATCTCTCACTCAAAAAACCTCCTACTAATGCCCGCCATTAAGGTATTTGTGTGTGTGTGTGTGTGTATGTGTAGTAATGTATTTTTTTAAAGCCCAAACTAACTCATAATCTTTCCAATAAATTGCTATGGATCTGAGAGCTGGACAGTGAATAAGGATGACAAGAACTGATGCCTTTGAGCTGAGGTATTGGAGATGAGCACTTGAACATACCATGGACAGCCAAGAGAACAAACAGATATGTCTTGGAGCAGGTGGAGCCAGAGTGCTCTTTGGCAATAAGAGTGATGAGGCTTCACCTCACATATTTAGGACATGTTGCTAGGAAGGGCTATTCCTTGGAGAAGGACTCGATGCTTAGAAGGGTGGAGGGTCGGCAAAAGAGAGGAAGACCCTCAACCAGGTGGATTGACACGGTGACTGCTGCAATGGCCTGTTGTGTGTCAGGAGGTATGAGGATGGCACAGGATAGAACAGGGTTCAGATCTTTTGTTCATAGTCGTACCTGATGGCACCTAACAACAACAACTGTCATTGAGACAATTCTGACTCACAGGGACCGTCATATTTCCAAGGCTGTAAATTTTAAGGGAGGAGACTTTCTGTCTTTCTCCCATGGGATTACTGGTGGGTTCAGATCCACTCTGCCTTTTGACTATCAGAACAACTTGCTGTGGACTGCACACCAGAGCTCCTTATATTGATGGTCGTTTCAAATTACAGGGGTTTTCAGACTTCAAGAGTGCAGCAAATCACCCCGAGGCATGGTCCCTGGGAGTAAGGCCCACAGTTGCTGAACTGGTAGGTGATGCTCAGGTGCTTTTCATGTTGTTGCCGCAGGGACCACATGAGAACCATTAGACTGGATGTGAAAAACCTGAAGGAATACTGCCACTTAGTGGATAGAATGTAGTAGTAACAGGACAACACTCCTTTTTTTTGTTGTTGTTTTTTATCCATAAAATACAGTATATGAAAAATGACACATCTTTTGTCATGGAGAAGAATCAAATTCACAAAGCCAATTTGTCACCCATATACTTGAGATTCCACAACAATATTCTAAGCTTCTTTAAAGGATGGAGGTGTCACATTATTTACAGTAACATGGCAGTGATTTTAAACCAATGTAAAACAGAAACAGATTATTTTCCACCAGGGGAAAAAAACCACTTTAAACATCTAAATAGAATAAAGCCCCTTCTGGCTCTGTACTCTGGCCACTATCCCATCTCCAGATGCACATACCTCTCCTGAGAAGGAAAGCTCATGCTCTAGCCTCCAAACATTGCCACTAAGTCAATCCCAATTATGGCAACTTTAAAGCTCAGAGCAGAACCATCTCACAGGTTTCCAACGCTGTGAATCTCTTTCCTGGAGAAGACTGTCATATCTTTCCCCCACAAAGTAAGTGGTGGATTTAAACCACCACCACCACCCCCGCCCCGGCCCCAGTCTTTTGTCAGCCAACCACTTAACCATTGCACTACCCGGTCTCTTTTAAAAACCACTCCAGCCTGGTGCAATTTATGAATTTCAGCAAGAAGTTGGTGAGAACAAGCCCACTGCAAATTCTAGAATCTATAAGCTTTGCACACACAGGACTGCAACAATGATAAAAGCAAACCAATTGCTGTGGAGTCAACTCCACGTGTGCCGGGGCAGAGCTGCGCTCCATATGGCTCTCAAAAATGGATTGCCAGGACTTTCTTCCAAGACACCTCATCATAGATGCAAATCTGAATCTGATTGGCTTCTGATTCGCAGCCAAGCACATTAACTGTTTGCCCCATCCAAGGACTTAGCAACAGTGGAGTGTTGGTTTTGCCTTTTAAAAAAAAAAACCAAAACCAAAAACAAAAAAAAACCTTCTAATGGATTCTGACTCATGTTACAAGGAAGAATTTTTTTCATGGTGTTTTCTTGCTTGTAATCTTTACAGAAGTAGATGGTCAGCCTTTCTTCTGTGAAGTTGTCGGGCGGGTTCAAACTGCCAACCTTTCAGTTAGGAGCCAAACCCACGCCATTTGCATCACCCAGGGACCTTAGGAAGAATCAAGAATGCTGCTTGCTAATAGTCATGTGTGTGGGTATCTGCCATGCCCAGCGAGGAAAACCAAAAGGTACTTAAAGCTGATATCTCCCTCTTATCTCTGGTTTGTGTTTCTCGCATTATATTTGCATTTATCCATATTTGTCCCTGACTTCCACTACATGTAAAGAAGCTCTGGTGGTATAGTGCAAAGTGTGTTGCATTGCTAACCAATAGGTCAGTAGTTCTAATCCACTAGCAGCTCCTTGGGAAAAGACAAGCAATCTCTCCCATAAAGATTTACAGCCTCAGTACCCAATGGAAGATTGTTATAAATCAGAATCCACTAGAAGGCAGTCATTTTTATTTCCAGCACATATCGTGAGCTTTGGTGAGGACGCTGGTGGCCTAGTGGTAAGAAGCTGCTCTGGAATCCCAAAGGCACCTGTTTCAAATCCACCAGGTGCTCCTCAGGAAAATAATCCTTCTCCTTCTTTGTTATTTATTGCCTCTTAAAACTCTCTGGAAAGTTAGCAACAAGTGAATTCCAACACGATAGCATTCAACAATAGTGGGTCAGTAGGGAGCTCTGGTGGTCTCATGGCAAGGAGCTGCAAGCCTACCATGAAGGCATGCGCTTGGAATCTGCAGGCTGCTCTGAGAGAGAAAGCTAGACAGTCTCCTTCCATGTGATTTACTGCCTCTGAAAACCTGCTGGAGGGTCTGCTAAGAGTTGGTTCTGACTCAACAGCGCGGAACAACATAACAATGGCTCAGAAGGAAGTTCTGGTGGCCTAGTCCACAGGGAAATATGCTGCTGACCCAAAGGCCATGCTTCTCTGACAATTCTGATCCACCATTGGCTCCACAGGAGAAAAATAACAATCTCCACTGTGAAACTTACAGCCTCAAGAAACCAAGTGGAGAGTCAGCTGAGTCAGTTTCTGCTTGATGACGATCAAGGAGAGAGTCAATGAATGAGTGAAGGAGGGAGTCGAGGGAGTGAGTCAGTTTTTTAAATGCTTGTCTGCTAACCTCAGGGTCAGCAGTTCAAACCCATGAGAGAAATATGTAACACTCAGTTTCTATAAAGATCCATAACCTTGGGAACCCAATGAGGCAGTTCCACTCTGTCCTACAGGGTTACTTAGAATCAGGTGTTTCCACCTACCCAAACCAGGTTTCCACAATGGTGCTTTTTTCATTTTTGCCAAGAAACCTGTATTCCTCCATCTCAGCCAAAGACCTAGGGTCTCTCCAACCATAGGTCTCTCCCTCTAGCACAAAATAAGAGCGCAGCATGCTTCCACTGCGAATAACTCAGGATTCCACGCTTGGCGGCTGTTGGATTTTTGTCAGCACAGAGGAACGTATTAGGACCACGCTACAAAGATGGCGTGGAACCAGAAGAACGGAAATGACAGGGACTGGAACAGGTTTTTATGCCAAAAGTTTATATTTGATCTCCAGATGTGATGCAGCTGACAGCTAATTAGTTTGACTCAGATCTACACAGATCTCCCCACACACACATGCTGTGGGCCTGCTAGTGTGAAAATGTGTTGTCTGCCTGGGGTTGGGCTTTGATTGAGAATTCTCTGGAATGAGCGTGCTAGGCAGCCCTGAGAACTCCGCGGCCCCGGCACGTGGAACATCTGGCGAGACAGCCCTTCCCCTTGCCGCTTGACCCCGGAGCAGGTAATGAAGTGGCCTTTCTTTATTCAAGCAGCAGCTTCCACCCCTGCAAAGCTGGGGGAAATTGTTCAGCTTCGGGTCTCGGCGCTCGAGGCCACCATTAACAGCCAACCTCAGTGGTTGAGAGCTACTGGATGTGAATTCTGTGGCGACTAATGAAAAAGCAATTGTGGTACATTAAGGAGTGAGCTGTTTGAGTGGAATGAGAAAGACTCGCGGAGCACGCCGGGAGCCCTCAGTGACGCAGAGGCGGCGCACGCCGAGGCAGATGCGGCTCCTGCGGGCCCCTCCGCGGCTCCTCCCCGCTACCTTCACAGTCCCAAAGTTACAACTGCCTGAGACCCTCCTCCAACCACAGAGGGCCCGAGCGCACACTCTGTGCTGGTGTGCTAGCTGCTGGGCTCAAGGGTTCAAATCCCAACGCCCCTCTTAGGGAACAAGACAGGCAGGCTCACAGTCTCATCAAATTTCACAGCCTCCAAAACCCCATGGAGGGTCATCATGAGTCAGAACTGACCTGACGGCGGTGCGTTTGGGGGTTTTTGTTTGTTTGCTCTGTGCTAGGTGTGATTAGAAGCGCACAGAGCCCTATATTGACTGGTCACGGTGAATTCTGCCTTCCCAGAAACATGTGTTGTAAATTGCCTTGTCTGCAAAACCAGGAGGAATTCTGTCTTCCCTCAGGGGATGAAGAACAAAATTTTAATATTTGGCCTCTTTGAAGAGACAACTCTTGCTACTCTCGTTTCTTGCTCCCCTGGGATGGGCATGACCCTGAGGACGTATCCCCTCAAACCTGGCTGGTGGTTCTGTGCCTTCCCCTCTTCACTTCTCATCTCTGCATGATGAAGACAGAAAGAAAACTCATTATCAGGGGAAGCCCTGGCTCCTGGGTGGAGAAGGAAACGTACTACGAGTCCCCTGTCCTGCACTTCATGGAGCATCAATCCACACTCTACATCCATCATAATGACAACAGCATACATTTGGTATAGTGAGCTCCGCTGGCCTAGTGGTAGGAAGCTGTACTGCAATCCCAAAGGCACACAGTTTGAATCCACTAGCTGCTCTATAGGAGAAAAATGGGCAATCTCCTCCCACGCGATTTACTGTCTTTGAAAACCCACAAACTAATTCAGTCAGCTCCAACTCGACAGCACACAACAATAACAAACATACATTTGATGGCATAGTCCAAAGAGTGTTGAACTGCTAGCAAAATGGCCCCAGGTTTCAGGCAGTTCAGATCCACCAACAGTTCCTCAGGAGGAGTCTCCTTCCATTTAGATTTAAAAACTGAGAAACAAAAACTACTATGAGATATCATCTCACCCCAGTCAAAATAGCAAAATTTAACAGAACAGCAAGCAACAAATGCTGGCGAGGTTGTGGAGAAACTGGAAAACTTACTCACTGTTGGTGGGAGTGTAAAATGGCGCAACCACTGTGGAAGGCGAAGCAGTATGGCGCTTTCTCAAAAAGTTGCAAATAGAGATATCATTTGACCCAGCAATTCCACTACTGGGAATATACCACAAAGAGACCATAACTGACATCCAAGCAGATATATACACACCCATGTTCATTGTGGCTTTGTTCACAATAGCAAGGAGTTGGAAACAACCTAGTTGCCCATCAACAAATGATTGGGTATAATGGTTATCACAAGAGTACAGAATTAAGGTTGCATAGTGGAATGTACTCGGGGTAGTGGGAGAGGTGTGGGGGGATTGTATACCAAAGAAAGAATTTTAATTTTCAAAGAGAGGAGCAAACTAGGGGGCAGAGGGCTGGGCTGGGAGAAAAGTGCAACAATGAATGAATAGAAATCCAAAATCTCTGTAAATGTTCATTAAAATTAATAAAATTTTTAAAAAAGACTGAGAAACGCAATGTTGCTGTGAGCAGGAGTCATCTTTAAGGTAAGGCAATGAGTGAGATATATATGGATGTGATCCCATTTTTATATAAAACTTTCTTGATTATGCTAACAAGACCATAGTAGAATGTTATTGTTCTGTACCATCGAGACTCATACCTGACCCTTGAGCAGATTTTGAGAGGCAGTAAATCACATGAGACAGGGAGTTCTGGTTACTTAGTTGTAAGAGTTACACTGTCCACCCAAGAGAGGCAGTTCAAGTCCACTACCTAGCTGATCCATGACAGAATGATGGGCAATCTCCTCTCATGCAATCTACAGCCTCTGAAAAACTCACTGTAAGGTCAGCTAGGAGTTGGTTCCAACTCAAAAGCACATAACAACAATAAGTCACATAGAAGGAGACTGCTCATCTTTTACCCACAGAGCAGCTATTGGATTTGAGCCTTGTTCCTTTGGGTTGGCAGTGTAATTCTTAGCCATTAAGTGTGTTCTAAACATTTTGAGTTAAAAAACCAAAAAGAAAGAGTAGATTAGACACCGTCAGAAGCTCAAAAGATGACTGGCATTAGAAAAATCTGCTCTGGGACTTTTATCCTTATCTTCTTTCAAGGAGGAAGGTCTGTGTCTTTGGGGACATAACTTTCTAAGAAATCTATCATTAAGTTGTTGTTGTTGTTGTTGTGTGCCATCGAGTTGCCTGCAACTCATGGCTACCCTATGTACAACAGCCCTAAACTCTGCTGTATCCGTTGCCAATCTTACTGTCTCTGACACAGTTGCTCCCATTACCCCAGTCACTGAATAAATCCATCTCATCAAGGGTCTTCCTCTCCTGTGCTGTCCCTCCACCCTCCCAAGCATGACTTCCTTCTCCAAGGACTGGTCCCTCTTTGCAATACATCCAAAGTATGTCAGATGAAGCTTCAGAATCCTTGCCTCCAATGATCAGCCTCGTTTAACCCTCTCCAGGAAGAACCTATTCATTCTCTTAACAGTCCATGGAATATTCAACACTTTTCTCCAATACTGTAGCAAAGGCATAATTTTCCTTCTATCATCTCTAGTCATTGTCCAGCTCGCTGATGCAAAGCAAGTGATTGCAAAGACCATGGCCTGTATCAGGCATACCTTGGTCTACAGACTAACAACATTGCTCTTCAGTACTTTGGAGAGGTCTCTGGCAGACTTTCCCAATGCAATACTTCTTTTCATTTCCCGGATGCTGATGCTAAGAGTGTTGATTGTGGAGCCAAGCAAACTGAAACTATTTACAGTCTCAATCTCTTCACCATCCATCACAATGCTGCCAATCAGCCCAGTGGTGAGAATCTTTGTTTTCTTGATATTGAACTGCAGTCCTTGACCTTCTGCAGCAAACACTTCAGATCCTCCTCAGTTTCAACAAGCAGAGTTGTGCCATCTGCGTAACGCAGATTGTTGATGAATCTACCTCCAATTCTGATGTCACATTTCTTCTCATAGAGTACAGCCCCCCAAATAATCTGTTCTGCATCTAGATTGAAAAGGTATGGAGATAAGACACATCCTTGGCTTACACTCTTCCCAATTTTGATCCATGAAGTGGTCCCTTGCTCAGTCCTCATGACTGCCTCCTGGTCCAAGTATAGGTTTTGCATAAGCACAATCAAGTGTTCTGGGATTCCCATTCTTTTCAGAGCCATCCACAGTTTATTATGATCCACACAGTCAAATGCCTTTGCATAGTCCATGAAACACAGACATTCCTCTGGTACTCCCTGCTTTTAGCCAAGATCCATCTAACATAGGCTACAATATTACTATGTATCCTAAAAACATCTGCTGTCAGTGATCTCTCCAGAGTGCTAAAGAGCAATGACATCAGTCTAGAGACTAAAGTGCACTTGATCCAGACCATGGTCTTCACAATTATTTACAATATATCAGATAGCTGAACAATGACTAAGATGATAAAAAAAAAGAATTGATGCCTTTGAGTTGTGGTACTGGAGAAGAGCACGAGCAAACCATGGACTGCCAAGAGAACAAGCAGGTGTGTCTTAGAGAAGGTGAAACCAAAGTCCTTGAAAGCAAGATTTTTAAGGCTAATCTGACATACTTGGGAATGTTTCCAGGAAGGACCAGTCCTTGGAGAAAGACATCATGTTTGGGAGGGTGGAGAGACACAGCAGGAGAGGAATACCCTGGAAAAGCTGAATTGACACAGTAACTAGGTAATGAGGGTAGGTGTGTCGGAGTCGGTGAGATTGGTTCAGGATAGGTCAGGGTTCAGAGCTACTCTGCATAGGGTCACTATGAGTTCCCTGAGAACAGCACTAAGAGAAAACATCCTATTAGAGCAAGTCTCCAAATTCAGACAGCTCATCTTACTACCAGTGAGAAAAAAAATTGCTGTTCATTGAAGGTCCACTTGTTGCTGTTGTTGTTGTTGTTGTGTGTCGTCAAGTCCTAGCGACCCTATGTACAACAGCCCTAAACCCTGCTCTATCCTGTGCCAATCACATTGCCTCTGACACACCCATCCCGATTACCCCAGTCACTGAATCAATCCATCTCATAGAAGGTCTTCCCCTCTTGCGCTGTCCCTCCACCCTCCCAAGCATGATGTCCCTCTCCAAGGACCCGTCCCTCCTGGCAACATGCCCAATGTATGTCAGATGAAGCCCCAGAATCCTTGCCTCCAAGGAGTTGCTTGGCTTAATTGTCTCCAGGATGAATCTGTTTGTTTTCTTGGCAGTCCATGGTACATTCAAGACTCTCTCCAGCACCACAGCTCAAAGGCATCAATTCTCCTTCTGTCCTACCTAGTCATTGTCCAACTCTCTGATGCATAACAAGTGATTGCAAACAGCATGGCCTGTATCGGGTGTACCTTAGTCTCCAGAGAGACACCGTTGCTCCTGAGTACTTTAGAGAGGTCCCTAACAGCAGACTTTCCCATCGCGATACGCTTTTTGATTTCCTGACTGCTGGTGCCAAGAGTATTGACAGTGGAGCTGAGCGAACTGAAGCTGTGAACAATCTCAATCTCTTCACCATCCATCCTGATGCTACCAATTGGTCCAGTGGTGAGAATCTTTGTCTTCTTGACATTGAGCCTCAGTCCATACTGAAGGTTGCAGTCCTTGACCCTCTGCAGCAAGTGCATGAGGTCCTCCTCAGTTTCAGCAAGCAGGGTTGTGTCATCTGCATAGCGCAGATTGTTAATAGATCTTCCACCAATCCTGATGCCACATTTCTTCTCATAGAGCCCAGCCTCCCAGATAATCTGCTCTGCATACAGGTTGAAAAGGTATGGAGACAGGACACATCCCTGGCGTACACCCTTCCAAATTTTGAACCATGCAGTGTTACCCTGCTCTGTTCTGACAACTGCCTCTTGGTCCAAGTATAGGTTTTGCATTAGCACGATTAAATGTTCTGGGATTCCCATTCTTCTCAGAGTCAGCCACAGTTTGTTATGATCCACACAGTCAAACGCCTTTGCATAATCAATGAAACACAGATAGACATTCTTCAGGTATTCCCTGCTTTCAGCTAAGATCCATCTAACATTAGCTACAATATCCCTAGTACCACGACCCCTTCTAAACCCAGCCTGGACTTCTGGCAATTCTCTGCTGATTTGCTGTTCCAGTCATTTTTGGATAATCTTCAGTAGAATCTTGCTTGCATGTGAAATCAATGATATTGTTCTATAGTTTCCACACTCAGTTGGGTCACCCTTATTTGGAATGGGAACAAATATAGGTCTCTTCCAGTCAGTTGGCCAAGTGGTTGTTCTCCAGATTTCTTGGGACTTACGGTATTGAAATTATTGTTTGTTTGTTGTTAGGTACCATCGACTTGAGCATGACTCACAGTGACCCTGTGAACAAAAGATCTGAACTCTATTCTATCCTGCACCATCCTCACACTTCCTGATACACAACAGCCCATTGTAGCAGTCACTGTGTCAATCCACCTGGCACCGACCCTCCACCTTCCCAACATCATGTCCCTCTCCAAGGAATAGCACCTCCTAGCAACATGTCCAAAGTACATATGTCATCAGTCTTGCCTTCAAAGATCACTCCAGCTTCACCATCTCCAAGACATATCTGTTCATTCTCTTGGCCATCCAAGGTATGTTCAGTGCTCTTCTTCAACACCATAGCTCAAAGGTGTCATTTTTTTTCTGTCATCCTTATTCATTGTCCAGATCTCAGATACATAGCTAGTAATTGGAAGACTATGGCTTGAATCAGACACACCTTAGTCCTCAAACTAACATCACTACTCCTCAATAATTTAGAAAGATCCCTAACTGCAGGTTTTCCCAGTGCAATACATCTCCTTATTTCCTGACTGCTTGTATCAAGCAACATGAAGCTGTTAACAGTTTCAATCTCCTCTCCATCCATCATGACACTGCCTATTGGTTCAGTGGTAAGAATCTTTGTTTTCTTGATATTGAAACTCAATCCATACAGAAGGCTGCATTCCTTGATCGTCTACAACAAGGCCAACAGATTGGAAGAGGTACGTATTTGTTCCCATTCCCAAGAATGATGATCCAACTACATGTGAAATTATCAAAGAAAATCATTGATAACACATGTAAGTAAAATACTTCTGAAGATCATTCAAAAATGGCTGGAACACTACATAGATAAGGAACTGCCAGAAGTTGAAGCAGGATTTAGAAGAGGCCGTGGTACCAGGGGTATCATTGCTGATGTCAGATGGATCCTGGCTGAAAGTAAAAAGTACCAGAAGAATATCTATATGTGCTTTATATGGAGAGGCATATGACTGTGTGGATCATGAGAAGTTGTGGCTGACATTGAGAAGAATGGGAACCCCAGAGCACTTGATTATGCTCATGTGGAACCTATACCTGGATCAGGAGCCTTTTGTAGAAACAGAGCAGGGGATCACTGAATGGTTTGTAATTGGGAAAGGAGTGCATCAGGGTGGTATTCTCTCTATATTACCTGTTCAATCTATGTGCTGAGCAAATTATCTGAGAAGATGGACTCTATGACAAGGAGTGTGGCATTAGGATTGGAGGGAGACTCACCAATAACCTACATTATGCAGATAACACAACAAATTTCAGTTATAGCAACACTAAATAGTTAAGTCTTCCAATCCTGAGGCCATATTTTTTGTCACAGAGTCCAACTTCTCAAATTATTTGTTCAGCATACAGATCAAATAGGTATGGAGAAAAGATGTTCACCTTTGTTGATTTTAAAACATGCAGTATTTCCTTGTTCTGTTCAGGCAACTGCTTCTTGTTCTATATATTGGGTTTTGCATGAGCACATTTAAGTGTTCTGGGAGTCTCATTCTTCTCAGTGTTACCCATAATTTCTTATGATCCACGCAGTAAAACACTTTTGTATGGTCAATAAAATACAAGTAAATATCTTTCTAGCATTCTCTGCTTTCGTCCAAGATCTAACATCAGCAATGATATCCCTCATTCTACAGCCTCTTCTGAATTCAGCTTGAATTTCTGGCAATTCCCTATTGATGTACTGTTTCTGTTGCTGATTTTTTTTTTTCATAATCTTCAGCAAGATTTTGCTCGCATGTGATATTAATTACATTGTTCTATAATTTCAACATTCTGTTGGATTCTCTTTTTTGAAGGAAACAGATGTGATCTCTTCCAGTCAGTTGGCCTTCCAAATTTCTTGGCATGTGCTAGTCAGTGTATATAGGGCTGCAACTGTTTGTTGGACCCAGTCTATCTCATCAATTTCTGGGGCATTTTTCCCCCACTGCCTTCAATGCAAGTTGGACTTCTTAATTATAATTATTTTTTTATGATCTTTACTTCCTGAAATGTTTCAATGTTGTCCAATGGTTTTTGGTACAGTAACTCTGTATATCCTCTGCATCTTCTTTCAATGCTTCCTGCATGACTCAAGTTTCACTCATAGAATCCATTGGTGTTGTTACTCAAGGCTTGAAATTGTTTTTCAGTTCTCTCAGCTTGAGAAATGCTAAATATGTTCTTGCCTTTTGATTTTCCTCCAGGTCTTTGTACACTTTGTTACACTATTTTGCTTTGTCTTCTGTGAAATATTTGGTTCCTCTCTCTTACTTTGGCATCTCTTCCCTTTATTTTGGTCTCTCTACATTCTAATGTAAGTTTCCAAGTCCCTTCTGATGTCCATTTCAGTATTTTATTTCTTCCTTGTCTTTGTTCTAACCTTTTGCTTTTGTCATAGGTACTATCTTTGGTCTCAGGTCATTAGTGTTCAAAATCTATTCTTGAGATTTTTTAAAATTCAGGTTTATAAATTCTTGCTTGTAGAAAGTGAAGAGGACTTGAATCACTTACTGAAAAAGATCAAAGACTACAGCCTTCAATATGGATTACATCTCAATATGAAAAAAATTAAAATCTTTATGGCTGGGATTCAGGCAACATCATGATAGATGGAGAAAAGACTGAAGTTGTCAAAAATTTCCATTTACTTACATCCACAAACAACACTCAAAAAAAGAAGTAATCTAGAAATCAAAAAATAAGCTGAATTGGTAGAATCTACTGTCAAGGATCCAAAGAGGAATTATGTCAGTTTAAGGACTAAGATGCCCCTAATTCAAGCCATGATGTTTTTAATTGTTTCCTAGGCATCTGAAAGTTGAGCAATGAATTGTTGTTGTTGTTGTTGTTATGTACCATCGAGTCCTTTGCGATTCATAGCGACCCTATGTACAAGAGTCCTAAACGCCATTCTATCCTGTGCCAACCTCGCTGTCTCAAACACATTCATTCCCACCACTCCATTCACAGAATCGATCCATCTCATCAAGGGTCTTCCTTTCCTGCGCCGTCCCTCCACTCTCCTAAGGACCAGTCTCTCCCTCTCCAAGGACCAGTCCCTCTTTGCAACATGCCCAAAGTATGTCAGATGAAGCTTCAGAATCCTTGACTCCAGGAAACATTCTGGCTTCACCCTCTCCAGGACAAACCTGTTTGTTCTCCTAGCAGTCCATGGTATATTCAACACTCTTCTCCAGCACCACAACTCAAAGGCATCAATTCTCTATCATCCTTATTCACCGTCCAACTCTCTGATGCATAGCATGCAATTGCAAAGACTATAGCCTGGATCAGGCATACCTTAGTCTCCAGCCTGACATCGTGGCACTTCAGTACTCTTGAGAAGTCCCTCATAGCTGACTTTCCCAATGCAATTCATCTCCTGATTTCCTGGCTGCTGTTACCAAGAGTGTTGACTGTGGAACCAAGTAAACAAAAACTGGTAACTATCTCAATCTCTTCACCATCCATGCTGATGCTGCCAATTGGCCCAGTGGTAAGAATCTTTGTTTTCTTGATATTGATCTTCAATCCATATTGAAGACTGCAGTCCTTGACCTTCTGCAGCAAGCGCTTCAGGTCTTCCTCAGTTTCAGCAAACAGGGTTGTGTCATCTGCATAACGCAGGTTGTTGATGATTCTTCCACCAATCCTGATGCCACATTCCTCCTCGTACAGCCCAGTGTCTCGGATGATGTGTTCTGCATACAGATTGAAAAGGTATGGAGACAAAATACATCGCTGACGGACCCCTTTCTTGATTTTGAACCATCCATTGTCTCCCTGCTCTGTTTCGCATTAGCACGATCAAATGCTCTGGGATTCCCATTCTTCTCAGAGTCAGCCATAGCTTGTTGTGATCCACGCAGTCAAAAGCCTTTGCATAGTCAATGAAGCACAGATAGACATTCTTCTGGTATTCTTTGCTTTCTGTCAAGATCCATCTGACATTAGCTATAATATCCCTAGTACCACAACCTCTTCTAAATCCAGCCTGCACATCTGGCAGTTCTCTGTTGACATATTGTTCCAAACGTTTTTGGACAATTTTCAGCAGAATCTTGCTTGCATGTGATATTAATGATAGTGTTCGATAATCTCCACAATCTGTTGAGCAATGAATATAGATGACAAAAGAAGTTTGAGTATCTTTGAATTGGGATTCTGGAGAAGAGTACCTAATATCCCCCAGATTACCAAAAGAATAAATAAATCTGTCTTGGAGAAAATGCAACCAAGGTGCTCCTTAAAAGCAAGGATGGTGAAACTTACCTCACATGCTCTGAACGTGTTGTCAGGAGAGGCCAGCCCTGGAGAAAAAAACATAATGCTGGGAAAGGTAGAGAGTCATGGGAAGAGAGGAAGACCCTCTACAGGGTGGACTGACACAGTGACTGTAACAACAATTTCAAGCATATCAGAGATGGTGAAGATGGCACATGCCAGGGCAAGGTTCAAATCTGTTGTCAATGGACTATGGGTTGTAGAAAGCTAAAGGGGAGTTTTGGTGGCTTAGTGGTAAGTAGTTGCACTGCCAAACCAAAGGGAGGCAGTTCAAGTACACTCACTTCTCCTTGGGAGAAAGATGAGCAATCTCCTCCCATGCCATTTACAGCCTCTGAAAACCCACTGGAGTGTCAGCTGTACGTCAGCTCTGACTCAATTGCTGCGACTGTGACGAGAATAAATTAGCTGAAACACTGACTTCATGTAGAACACAATGTCTTTGTTCATGTCTTTTTTTTCCTGCACCATCTTCATGATAAGTGAACCCAAAATGTCAATCTATCCATTTGTGTTGGCCCTAGAATGTAAGTACTATTATCAACCTCATTTACAGATGTGGAATCTGAGACCCAGAGACATGAAATAAATTCTTCACTTCAAACAGCTGATGAGGGGTGAGCTCAGACTTGGATCAAACTTCCCCTTCAAGTATCCCAAGCCTATGCCTTCAATGATTCTGGATTAGTCATAGTCTAATCTGTTCATAACTATTCCAAACCCTATGCACTGGTAAGAGGAACTCTGATAGTCTAGTGGATAAGAAGTTGAGCTGCCAATGCAAAGACAGGCAGTTCAAATCCATCAGCAGCTTCTGGGGGTAAAAGATGGACAGTTTCCTCCTGAATGATTGACAACATCTGAAAACCCCTTGGAGAGTCAGCTATGAGTTCTGATTCAGTGGCAATGGGTTGAGTTGAGTTGAGATGAGTTGAATTGAGACTAATCTAAGGACAAGCTTTTACTCCTCTCTAGTAGAATGACATCTCCAATCCCTCCCACAGCTCTGCAGCAGATGGAGTGGGTTTTGCTCAAAAATACAAGGATAGGGAGCTCTGGTGGCCTAGTGGCAAGAAGTTGCACTGCAATCCCAGATGTGTGTGGTTCAAATCCACCAGATGCTCTGCTGGAGAAAGAGGGACAATCTCCTTCTGTACCAGTCAGATCCGATTTGATAGTACACACACACAAACACACACACACCCCAAAATAAATAAATAAAATTGAAGGGTAACTAGTAAAACACATATGGGAACTCAAGGAGGGAAAGGGTGAGGAGGAGTACACAGTTTTGCCAAGTTTGGTGGGTGGAGGGCTGAGGGGAAGGAAATGGGAAGGATCCAGGTGAAAAGACAGGGTAATGTGGGGCAAGGTCCAATGGGGATTAATTTTATAAAACAGAATGCCTGAGAATGGTTGTATGAAACACGATGTGAATGAAGAGTAGTGTGAAGCACAATGTATATGTACTTTGTAAGCAAACCAATTTTTAAAAAGAGGACATCTTGAAATTAGGTGGAATCTACTCTAACCACTTTATTTAAAACTAAATTTCCTCTTCCTCCAGAACTTTTGGCAACCCTCATCCTATTCTGCTTTTCTGTTTAGACATCACAAGTGCAGCCTCCCAACACAGAATATAATTTATTTATTCTCTCCTCTCTCCCTGCTGGAATGTAAAAGAAACACAGCAATCTTTGTTTTCTTTGCCGATAGAGGCAAACTTTTGGAATGGTTCCTGGTACATAATAATTGCTTGGTATTAAATAAGTTAAATGCATTATTGAACTGATTTCTTGGTATTGTTCTGCACAGGCAAACCCAAGTGTCTTGGGAGCCTGTTTTGGCTATTCCCTCTATTGTTTTGGTCCCTGAATTCCAAGGGAATTCTGGGAAGGCCCCTGGGCCTACATGCCACATAAACCTTCTCCGCCTGATGGCCGTCTTCTCACAATAGAGTTACACACAGAAACTATTACAGCTTTACAGAGACGTATTTCACAGATCATACCATTCGCCCACTGAAAGAGGATAGTTGAGTGGTGTTTGGTATATTCACAGTCTTGTGCAACCATCACCACAACATAATTCGAGAACATTTTCATCACCCCAAAAGAAACCCTATCCCCATTTGCAGTCACGCCTAATTCCTCCCTCTCTGTCTCCTGATAATAAGTCTCTTTCTGTCTCTTTGGATTTGAGGCTTCTGGACATTTCACACGAATGGAATTATTCAATACATGGCCTTTTGTGTCTGGCTTCTTTCACTTAGCTTCACGATTTCAAGGTACACCCATGTTTGAAGCACTACTTCATTCCTTTTTAATGCTAATTTCTTTTTATTACCCTCTAGTATCCGTCTTTAATGTTTCACTTGTACAGTTCATTCCTTTCTATTGCCAAATAATATCCCATTGTGTGGATATATCGCATTTACTTATCCACTCATCAGCTTGTTCCACTGCTATTCATAGAGGTTTTTCCATGGCCTCTTGTTTCAGAAGAGGATAGCCAGCATGCGAACTTCCAAGTTGTAAAACAACCCAGTGGTAGATAGAATTTGCTCCGGGACTTAAGAACCATAAACGACACAGCTGAGCCTCTACATCTTGTGGTTCCTAACCTCTACACTATAATAGACAAAGTGCTAGTCTATAGGCCTTTTATTGTAAGAACCACCTTCCCTCTGTAACTTGATTTGTGCCACTATTAGAACCTCTACTCGGAATATTATTGCTTTTTAATTTTTGACTCATGTACTTTTAACTTCTTAGTTAAATTTGTGTCTTCTAGGCTGCAACACTTGCATGATACATCTTCAAGGATATGAACATGTACGGCTAAGCACAATTGATAACAGTGCATCTAAATTCCAAAATCAGGCGAGCTCTGGTGGCCTAGTGGCAGGAAACTGCACTGCAATCCCAGAGGTACGCGGTTCATATCCACCAGATGCTCTGCTGAAGAAGGAGGAACAATCGCCTCCTGTACCAGTCAGATCCAATTTGACGGTACACACATAAAAAAAAAAAAAATTCCAAAATCAAGCTCCATAATAGTCTATGTGTTTCCTACTGCCTAAGGGGCCCTTTAGAGTAGTGAGAGAAGACCTTCACCCTGAAACCTACAGTGTCCCTTTTCAGCAGGAAGTAGCTAAGAGAATACGCCATCCCCTTTTCCTTATGAATCAGGATGAAGTCTCTCTCAGGGAGGAGTGATAGGGAATGGCAAAGGACACACTGACAAAGGAGATTAATCAGAACTGGCTTTGACAAGCACTGTGGCAATTGGACAATTAAAACAGACATTCAGGCGGGGGGAAAGAAGAACGAACTGGGGAGGAGGGTGGAGAAAACAGTGCGACAATGAATGAATGAAAACCCCAAATCTCTGTAAATGTTGATTAAAACTAATAAAATTTAATAATAATTTAAAAAAATTGAAAACATCCCTCGTGCTATAGAGTTAAAAATATTTTTGACTCCTATAGTTTAGAAGTCTCCCTCGTGGTGTAGTGAGTTAGGCCCTCATCTCATCCAGAAATCAGAGACTTGAGCTTACTAGCGGCTCTCATGGAGAAAAATGAGGCAGTCTGCTCCTATAAAGATTTAAATCCCTGGGAACCCTATGAAGTAGCCTACTCTATCTTACAGGATTACTAGTAATCAAAATTGACTCTACTGTAGTGGGTTTTATAGTTCACAGGATGGCAAACTTTTTCTATAAATGGCCAGATTGTAACTGTGTTAAATGTTGCAAGGCACGAAATTGTTTTTATTTCCTCCTTCCCTCTTTTTTTTCCTCTTCCCTTTTTCTTCCTTCCTTCCTTTCTTTCTTCCAAGTCAGTTTCCCTCCATTATCCCAGTCTTTAAACTGTTATTTTTTCTACAAAAATGAATGAATGGAAATCAAAGCCTCCGTAAATTTTCACTGAAATTAATAACAAATTTGAATTTTAAAAAAACTGTTGTTTTTATAACCCCTGACACATAAACATTCTTAGCTCAAAGACACATCAAAACTACTGTGTGATTATTACGCATGTTTGATTTTTAGGGATATTATGTAATAATAATCCTTTGCCTAAAATATTGCTGAGTCAAGACAATAAGACTTGAGAAGAAAAAAGTATGACTGATGAGGTTTGTAAGCCACAATGTTGGATGCCTAAAAGATTGCCAAGAGTTTCTGGTTTTCTCCATCTATGGAATTATGAATAGGACTTGAGCAAATGGGAGAGATGTTTCCCCTTTCATCTGTAATACAAAACCTGGAAATCAAGCTTCATCCTCTCCATTATGTTCAATAAGACTCTCTATTTACATAGAGTTAATTTATACTCTTTAATAAAAATGCAACAAACCTAAAAAAAAAAGAAGAAGAGGATAGCCAGTCCTGCCTCTTAGTCCAGAAGCTCCACTGAAACCTGTCCCACATGGGTGACCCTGCTGGCATTCGACGTATCAGTCACGTCCACAGCAGTCCACCATAGAATAGCAAATTGGCAGACAAGAGGTGCAATGAAATAATGAGTACTCAAAACTCTGTGAATATAGAAAGAGTATGAGGATCTGGGGAGGGGTGGGGGAGCAGAGGGATGAGGATGTGCGGGCAGGAGGGGGATTAATCATGGGGTCGTACAATTTGATGGGGGGTTTGAAGGAAAACAATACAAGGAATTAAAAAAAGTTTAAATAAAAATTAAAAATACATATTCACATATTCTGTGAATAGCAGAACATTTTCTGATATCATGTTGGGAAGATGAACTCCTCAGGTTGGAAGACATTCATTCAAGGCATGACTGAGAGAGAGCATCTCCTCAGAGTAGCGTCTGCCTTAATGAAGTGGATGGAATTAAGCTTTCACCCAATGAAGGACAAAACTCAAAATGAGGAGAAAGAGCTGCAAATATCATCGATTAACAATTAGAATTTGGAGCATATGACCTACAAATCTAGGAAAATCAGAAGTTACCAAAAATTAAACACATGAGAATGATATCTTAGACATTCATGTATGCTAAGCATGACAAATATGTCAGAAGTTATGAGAATGGCATAAGACAGGACAAGGTTCTGATCCATGTTCATCGGATCACTCTGAGTCCTTCTCGACTCTCCAGCACTATCTACCATCATCAACAACAACAAGCATTAGTAGGCTGAAAGGGGACTGGTGTGATGGACAAATGCTAAGAATGAAAAACTAAAGAGGAATGGCGTTGCATTCATCAAAGAAATGTCAAGGTCTGTCTTGAAGTACAAAGCTGATGTTCAAACAGAAGACGGGGATACCGCATAGTTTAAAATCAGAAAAAGTGTGAATCAGGGTTGGATCCTTTCAGTCCACCTATCCAGTCTAGATGCTGAGCAAATAATCAGAGAAGCTGGAAGAAAAAAGCAGCATCCATATTGGGCAAGACTCATTGACAATCTCACAAATCCGAGTTACCACTTGAGAAGTGACTCAGGGCTGGGTTTGTTTTGTCTTGTTTCGGTTTTGGTTTGGAGAGGTTATTGTTGTAGTTGTGGGTTTCTTGGTTTTGTGTTTTGTTTTGTCCATGGGGAGCACTGGTGGCCTTAGTGGGTAAGCTCTCATTTGCTAATGAAAAGCTTGGTGGTTAGAACCCACTAGCCACTTAGCAGGAGAAAGACGTGGCAGTGTGCTTCCGTAATGACAGACAGCCTTGGATAAACCCCATGGGCACTTCAGCTCTGTCCTACAGGGCAGCTGTGAGCCAGAATCAACTCAATGGCACTGACTTTGCTTTGTTGTTGTTGTAAGGTGCTGTCAAGTATGGCTCATAGCGACCCTGTGAACAACAGCTCTAATCTCTGTCCTACCCTGCACCATCCTCACAATTTCTGACATGCTCAAGCCTATTGCTGCAGTCACTGTGTCAGTCCACCTGGTTGAAGGTCTTCCTCTCTTGCACCGTCTCTCCAGCCGGGATGGTGAGATGTTTGGAATGATGTTACTCTCCAAGAAGTAACCTTTCCCAGAAACATGCCCAAAGTAAGGAAGATGAAGCTTTATCATCTTTACCTACAATTAGCACTTTGGCTGAACCTTCTCCAAGGCATACCTATTAATTTTATTGGTAGTCCATAGGATATTCCGTTCTCTTCTCCAACACCATAATTTAAAGGCATCAATTCTTCTTCTATCATCCTTAGTCATTGTCCAGCTCTCAGCAGCATAGCAAGTGACTAGAAAGACCAAGGCCTGAAGAGGAAAGATGATCCTGTTTTCCCAGCCACTAAGGCCCTGTCATAGGGCCTCCAGTTCTGGAAATGATCTAACTCTTACCTGGCTGGTGGTTGCAAATGTTTATAAATATGTTTTAAAAAATCATGATTCAGAAAAAACAGTTAGGGCTAAATAATTCAATGTAAGAAAGATTCAGTCTGCATTTGTTTGTCTTGGAACCAAGGAACGTAAGTGGCTTATGTTGTTATTAGGTGCCAGTGAGTCAACTATGACTCATAGCAACCCTTTGTTCAAAAGATCTAAACCTTGCCCTATGCTGCCCCGTCCTCACGATCTCTAACATGCTCACTCCCATTGTTGTAGTCACTGAGTCAATCCATCACACTGGGGATCTTCCTCTCTTTCTGTTACCCTCTACTTAGTATGATGTCTTTTTTTTTAAGGTTTGACCCCTCCAGAAAACATGCTTGAAACTGACAATAAATAAATTTTTTAAAAATATCTAAATATATTATCACATTAAAAAAATCATCAATCAGTATATTAAAGATCTGCCCTGTATGTAAATTTATGCCTCAATTATTTGTAAAAGCTAAAAAAGGGTTAAAGTTAGTCTTGTAATTTCCAAACTTAAAGAGTTGTTGTTGTTGTTGTTATGTGCCATCAAGCCAAGTACAGTTAACTCATAGCAATCCTATGAATGACAGATCTAAATTCTGTCCCATCCTACACTACTGTCATCAACTCTGACATATTCAAGTCCATTGCTGCAATCACCCTGTCAATCCATCTTGTTGGAGGATTTCTTTTCCTTCACTGACCCTCCACCTTTCCATCATCCAAGCATGATGTTGCCCTCCAAGGAATAACCCCTCCTAACAATGCACCCAAAGTACATTAGACGAAGCTTCATCATTCTTGCTTCCAAGGAGCACCCTGGCCACACTGTCCCCAAGACATATCTGTTTGTTCTTTTGGCAGACCATGCGATATACTGTACTCTTCTGTAGCACCCTAACTCAAGGGCATCAATTCTTCTTCTCTCATCTTTATTCATTGCCTGGCTCTGAGACACATAGCAGATGATTGAAAACACATCTTAAGTCTTTAAACTGACATCATTGCTCCTTCAGTGCTTTGGGGAGGTCTCTGATAGCAGACTTGCCTAATGCAACCAATCTTTTGATTTCTTGACTGCTAGTACCACAGATGTTGATTGTGAATCTGAGTAAGTTTAAATCACTGACAACATCAATCATTTCTCCATCTATCACAATGCTGCCTGTTGGCACAGTGGTGAGGATCTTTGTCTTCTTGATATTGAGATGTAATCCATATTGAAGGCTGTAGTCTCTGACCTGCGGCAAATGTTACAAATCCTTCCCACTTTCAGCAAGCAAGGTTGTGTCACCTGCATAATGCAGATTGATGATGAATCTTCCTCCAATCCTGATGCCACATTCTTCCTCACAGAGTCCAAATTTCTCAAATGGTTTGCTCAGTATACAGACTAAACCGGTATGGAGACAGGATAAAACTCTGACTCCATGCTTTCCTCATCAACCTCCAAAAAACATGAGAGAGCAGTTTTGTACACTAGCAATAGATTAATATGGTAACTGAAAGGGGAACCCCTTTTTTAAAAATAAAGTAAGAACAATTTATTTCTTAGCCCAATGCCTTCGAGTCAATCCTCACTCATAGTGACCCTCCCTTGGACTCTTGAAGCTATATTCTTAACAGGAGATGATTGTCCAACTTTCTCCCACAGAGCAGTGATAGATTTGAACTGCAGACTTTTAGTTCAAAGCAAAACTCATAATGTACTACAGTCACCAGGACTTCTTGGGTCTGGAAAATACAAAACTATCCCTTGAAGTCTCCTTCAAGCCAAATAGCAGTCTAGCTTCTGATGGGCTAGTGGGCGAGGAGTCACACTATCAAGCCAAAGATGGATGGTTTGAATCCACCAGTTGTTTCAAAGGGAAAAGATAGGCCACCACCTCCTGTGTGATTCACAGCCTCTGAAAATTCACTGGAAGGTCAGCTATGAGTAGGTTCCAACTCCATAGCAATGAGTTGACTTGAGATGCCATAATAATCTTTTAAAGAAATGCCATGAAATCAAATGTTAATAGTAACTTGAAAGGTTAGATATGAAGTGGAGGGGAAGTGATTTTTATCTTGAAAGGGGATAAATAAATCTAAACAGGAGAATCAGAATGGCTGCACAATTTGAAGACTGTAAAGTCACAGTATTGTACCTGAAGAAATTGTTGAAATGGTGCATGTTTAGTGGTGCATATGTTCTCAACAGTTATGAAGAAGAATATGGCATCAAGACTGGAGGAAGATGCATCAATAGCCCGCACTATGCAGAGGACACAACCTTGCTTTCTAAAAGCAAAGAGAATTTTAAATGCTTGCTGCACAAGATCAAGGCCACAACCTTCAATATGGATTATATCACTACATCAAGAAATCAAAAGTCCTCGCCAATTGGCCAATAGGTAACAATCATGACAGATGGCGTGAAGATTGAGATGCCAACAATTTCATCTTGCTTGGAGCCACAATCAAAACACCCTTGGCATCAGCAGTCAAGAAATCAAAAAACATATTGCATTGGGTAAATCTGCTGTCAAGGACTTCTCTAAGGTGTTAAGGAGCAACCATGTAAATTTAAAGGCTAAGGCACATCTGATTCAAGCTGTGATCTTTTCAATTACCTGCTATGCATCTGAAAGTTGGACAATGTCTAAGGATGACAGAAGAAGACGAATCAATGCCTTTGAATAGTGGTGTTGGAAAAAATACTAAAACTCCCACGGATTTCCAAAAGAATAAACAATATCTTGAAGAAACTGCAGCCAGAATGTTCTGTGGAGGCAAAGGTGGTGAAGCTTTGCTTCACATGTTTTGGATATGTTGTTTAGAGGGGCTGGTCCCCAGAGAACCTCATACTAGGAAAGGTGGAGAGGAAATCAGCGAAATAGAGGAAGACTCTCTGTGATATGGACTCTCGCAGTAACTGTAACAATGTGCTTGCATATATCTGAGATGATGAGGATGGAACAGGATAGACAGGGTATTATGAGTCATAGTCAACTCAGCCACACAGAACAATTCGCAAGAACAGAAAAAGAAATGTGACTGCCTTTGAAAGGATGTTCCATCGAGCACCACAAGGGGGCAATAAACAGAAGTCGTTCGGAGTGTTGTTTAACACCCCCTTCCCTAGACTTTTGCCGCTTTCAGGCTATAGGCCTGTGCTCCTTGGGCATCTGAGCAGCGGGGAGAATATATAACATCTTCTATATATTCCAGAGTGTATTTCTGAGATTGATGAGTATTTTTGCATTCTTTTCCAACAGGCCATTTCCAGCTGAAGAAACAGACATCTACTCCCTCCCAATACACACACACACACACACACACACACACAGATGCCATCCAGGTGAGACATTACCATCAGCTCCCAGCCTCCTAGGATCCTGCCTTCTGAGCACAGAGCTCCGAACAGCCTGCAGATGCCCATAGAGAAGCCTGACAGACAGCTCCATCTGAGAAGACAAAACTATTCATCCAAAATATGAATATTCTTTAAAGGACAATTTTTCCATTAGCACTGACTCTATTCTAGATGGAAGCTAGATTGGTCCTTAAGCTTCTGCATTTTGCATGGAGCTATGATTTCAAATCTACCAGCTCCTCTGTGGAAGAAAGATGGACAGTCTCCTCCCGTGCAACTAATTGACTTTGAAAACTTTCAGGAGGGTCAGCTACAGGTCAGTTCTGACTCGACGGTACACATCACAACAACATTACTATTATAATTACATGATGCCACTGTTGTAGAATGGGACTGTCCTTGGGGTTGGGGAGAGACTGAATAAGATGGGTTCAATAATGTATACTGCACTGAAACAGAGGAGGGAGAAAACTGTTTAAAAGAGATATATAACTAGGTATTTCTGTCATCACAGGAGTCTAGTGCGAGGGCTACATGGTGGAGGGGACCTGGGGGAGGGTTTGTAAAACAATGAAAGAATCTTTTCTTTTACTTTTCCATAATTTTTGGACTCATGTACTTATAACTTGTTAGTCAAATTTGTGTCTTCTAGGTTGCAACACCCCCATGATACATCTTCAAGGATATGAACATGTACGGCCAAGCACAATCAATAAGAGTGCATCTAAATTCCAAAATCAATCTCCATAATAGTCTATGTGTTTCCTACTGCCAAAGGGGCCCTTTAGAGTAGTGAGAGAAGATCTTCACCCTGAAACCCACAGCATCCCTTTTCAGCAGGAAGTAGCTAAGAGAATATGCCATCCCCTTTTCCTTATGACTCAGGGTGAAGTCTCTCTCAGGGAGGAGTGATAGGGAATGGCAAAGGACACACTGACAAAGAAGATTAATCAGAACTGGCTTTGACAAGCACTGTGGCATTTGGACAAGAACAAACTGGGAGGAGGGTAGAGAGAATAGTGCAACAATGAATGAATGGAAACCCAAAATCTCTATAAATGTTTATGAAAATTAATAAAATATAATTATAGAAAAAAAAACATTACTATTATAATTATTAGGAGTTCTGATAACATTGTTACGTGTTGCGTTGATAACCAAAAGTCAGTGGTTCAAATCTACGAGCTGCCGTAGGTTGGAAAGATGAACAGCCTCCTCTCACACAGGTTTAGGAAGATCAGAATTGGCTCAATGGAAGTGGGGTTTGAGATTATTCAGTCACATTCTTTGTAACTCCCACAAAATCACTGAGTAGAACTATGCAAAAGAGTTGTATTGTCCCCTTCAAGGGAATTAGATTGCTTGCTAATAATGCAAACAAAATATAAGACATTGTTAAGGGAGTGGGCCCATACAAACAAAGTGTATGGAACACTACCAAGGGATCTGTCTTGCCCTCCTGCTAATTTAAAATGGGACATCCCAGAGGGGAAAGGGGGCATGGAGTGAGCGAGGATCTCATTACCATCAAGAAAAAGAGCAGAGAGTGGAGTACATCATTTGGACCTGGAAACCCTCTACTGAGAGTCTCCTACATCCAAGAACCAGAGACACAGAAAGCTCTATTACCAGAAGGGAGAGAGTTTGAGGAGATGAAAGATGGAGAGAAATAGCAGCAAAAATAAAACTGGAGAACAAAAGCCAGCAGCATACCCACGACACTAGCTTCCCAGGCCACGGAGTGAGGACGCTGAGCGTCTACAGGCGAGAGACGTGCTGACAGTGAACCAAACACCTTTAAACCAAGGCTTACTGGTGGAGTGGAGTGCCTCTGAGCACATATCAGCAGAGCCGAGGAGCTTTGTAACATGTGTTCAAACAGAGTAGACATTGAAAGGGCCACAGAGCCAAAAGGCCAAGGGCCAGGTAGAAGCTGTGGGATCACTTCTCTAATAAACCCTACAATAGTGAGTTTTGTCTGTTAGTTCTGTGTGGCCATTGCAATTAATTACCCAGAAAGAGGTAGTGCTGCAGGAAGAATGTAAGTGTTAACACTGGTAAAAAGTTGGGAGGGTGGAGTTGTGTCTGGTTACTGCATCATAGCCATGGACTGATAGATAGCACAGATGTAGATCCTCCCTCTAAAAAAGTTAGAGGTGGTCAGATCTCCCACCACATCATTTTACAACAGTTAATCCCATCCAGAGTATTTTTCATTGTAGACATCGTCATTTCCATACCTAGAAGTTCATTGTCTTTTTCGTATCTTCCTATCTCTTTACATATTCATTGCATACAGTACCGCTATTATAACAACTGTATTACATTTCCAGTCTCATTCTTTTCCTTTCATTTTCTTTCTGGCATGGGTTAGTTCTTGATTCCTTTAGATTGATTTTTCTTCTCAATTATGGGTTCTGTTCATTGGGTAAGTGCTGGACATTGTGGATCCAACACTGTTGGATACTGAATGTTTCTATGGTTTGTAATTATTCTTCCTCTTTGTTCCAGGATGCAATTAAGTTATGTGGGAACAGTTTGGTCCTTTCAGGTCTTACTTTGAAGACTCATGAGTCAGACCCCCGCAGAGTTTAGTTTGGGGCTATGGTTTCCCATTACTGAGGAATGAGTTTCCCCAGTAGCCTACCGAGTGCTTCAAAAGATTTGAGGTTTTCCATCCTGAAGGAAGGAAAGCTGTGCCCGTCCACATGTGAATGCTGGTATTACAGGAATACCTGGATTGTGCTTTCATATATTGCACCATGCAGATTTTGCATCTTTTACCAATTGAAGGGTAATGTTGAACCTATCAGTGCCATTCTTCCAACAGCATGCACTCACTGCTTGTCTCAGGGTCACAAAATCTTTAACTTTTCCATGGTGCTACTACACACTTGGTAAACTATAATATAGTGTAAACATAACTGGGAAACAAAGGGAAATTCGTGTGACTCGTCTTATTGCAATGTCTCTGAGGTATGCCTGTATTCTCGCTAATCCTCTCAGGTTGTCCTCTGGTGGCCTCATGGATAAGAAGCTGCACTACTCCCAGGGAAAAAGAATCTCCTCCGAGTGACTTTCAACTCAATGGCTGTATGAGTGACAGTGTCTCTTCTTCTCACACCTGTGGCAATAAGCACATTCTTTCAGAGCTGAAGAAACTCCGCTTATTTCCAGAGCCCTCTCTGTGCTCTGCCCTCCCTATACAGTGAACTCATGCCACCGGACTTGTCAGCTCCATCTCCTCCAAAGGCTTTGCCAGCCTGTGTCGGGCTTTTTTCTCTCCCCGGGTTGCACACTGGGAACTTTATCATGATATCAAGCTCATGGGGATAAGGATCATCTTGTGTTCTCCTGTTTCAGGAATCACTTTTCTTCCTTGCCTGATGTCCAGTATCTTGACAATGTTCTTCACATATGCGATCCTTCTGTTGCCATTAGGTGCCACTGAATCAACGCCTCATTACAATCCTTTGAACAACGCATCGGAACCTTGCCTTCCTCACAATCTCCCCTGTGCCTAATTAGGCCCATTATTAATGTGTCAATCCATCTCCTTCAAGGTCTCTCCTCTCTCTCCCTGACGTTCTAACTTTCCCAGCACGTCTTTAGTTATTATGACGTCCAGGAGGATGGGCAATCTGGTCCCTATCACTCCATCTCATTGGAAGCTGTAGCTGTCCATTGACTCAATTAGATTTTACCCTTTTTGTTGCCCAAGTCCTACCAAGGCATTCTCACTAAATCCATGCCTAAACAAATGTTTATCATTTTTGGCCTATTGCTGTTTTAACTGGACTGTTTCCTCCCATATCCGTCCCCAGTTACTTAGCCCCCAAGTGAGGTCCTGGTAATTCAGTGGTACAATCCTCACCTTCCGTGCAGCAGACTCCAGTTTGATTCACAGCCAGTGGGCTTCTTTCCCAACATACCTACTCCTCAGTCACTGGAACCCTTGTGACACAAGGGTTAAAAGCTCAGCTAACTGAAAATTGCTAATTTGAAGCCTTCCAGGGGATCTGTGGGAGAAAGACCTGGCAATCTGCTTTCATAAAGTTTACAGTCCAGAAGATGCTCTGAGGCAGTTCTGTCTTATGGTGTTGCTAACTGTGGGGAGTAAGGATAAACTCGGCAGCATCCCATGAAAGCTGTGATAATGGTACTGCAGTTTTGGTTTTTCAATCTTTATATGCACGTGCAAATGACCAAATGAATATTTCAAATGACGAAGTGTTTAGTAGACTGCAATGCTAAAGGGATAATTGGTTTTTAAAGAGAAACCATATGAGGCAGTATCATGGGAGGACAGTTCTGCGACCCTGCAAGCTCAGCCACAAGCAGCCATGGGCAGAAGTTGGACCAGCCCCCGGGGTACCATCACCTTTCCCCCTCACTGTCCATCAGGTGGGTTACAAACCCGGTGGCTCCTGGCCAACTGCAGATTTTGTCAAAATTAGCACTACACTTGAGGCAACAATTATTACATTTATGGATATCATATTAAACCCACAATGACACAAAGATTAAAGTCACACACATTTAAAATACATACAAAAATAGTGTAATTAGAATTGATACAAAGAAGAGTTTTACAAAACAGTACACTACGAGAAACAATTTACATCCAAGCAAAAATGTAGAGCTATACATGGAAGTATATGTTTAAGAGAAAAACATTTATTTCTAAAAGGTGAATAGGGAGGCATAGATTGATTCCTGGTTTCCTGACAGAATTCTGAAGAAAGCTCCAAATTGTGAGCAGAAAGTTCCACTCTCCATCATAACCTTTAAAAAGTTCTCAAAGGAGATTAGACAGCTGTTCCTCTTTCCAAGTTTTGTTTAATTTCAGCTGTGTATTTCCCGTAGAATCTCTCTGCCTTCTTGTTGAACTTGGCATTCCTTTCATTAATGTAGTCAATATCGGCATCATCATTATAAGGACGTCTCCGGCTATATTTGTCTCGTTTTTCAATTCTGGAAAAGGAAGAAAATCATTTACAAAATTGGAAACTACCTTTATTTTTATCTTAATAAAACATGGTCAAACAGCTAATATTAGAATCAGGACACTTCGAAAGAAAAATAAGCCTCATTCTCATCAAGGTGAAATGCCCAACAAAAGACATACAACCTTGACTAAGAATGCAGTAAACACAAATTCATCTTCAAAATGCTTCTAATATGTAAGTAAACCAGTAGAAAATGAAATTTTTACTTTTTAAAAAAAATGCTTCTAATAGTGCAATGACATCTGTCGGAACTATCCAAAGAAATATTACTTAAAAGAGGATGAATGTTCCAATAACCAGCTGCCTTCTAATCAATTCTGACTCACTAGAGGCCCATGTGGCGGAGTGGAACTATGCTCCACAGGGTCTTCAAGGCAGATTTCCTGCAAACAGAAAACTGGGCCTTTCTTCCATGGTACGACTAAGTGACCCAAACCTCCAGCCTTAAACCTAGCAGCCAAGCACATTAGCTATCGGCACCCCTCAGAGATTTCCTTTATTAAAATAACTACTGCTATTTATTTATCTTTATTAATAAGAACACTCAAAGCTAATAAGAAAACGAGTGCTGAGGATGTGCTAACCATTACTCTTAACACTATGTATTAACTCCTAAAATAGAAATTCATTCTACTTTGGTAGCCTAGTGGCAAGAAGCTGTGCAGCCAACCCATAGGTACGCAGTTCTAATCCACCAGCTGCTCCTCAGGAGAAAGATGGACAATCTTCTCCCATGTGATTTATAGCCTCTGAAAACCCACTAGAGGATTAGTTATGAGTTAATTCTGTTTCAATGACACTTAACAACGACTAACATCAGTAACAAGAAACATAAGTGAATTTAATTTACTAATTGGTACATTCTTGGATCTTCAAATCAAATAGCGGGAGGGTTGTCCCAGTAAATGCCTTTAAAGAATTTTTTTTTTTTTATTGTATTATTTTTCACGTGTACCGTCAAATCAGATCTGACTGGTACAGGAGGAGATTGCCCCCTCCTTCTCCAACAGAGCATCTGGTGGATTTGAACCGCAAGAATTTTTTTCTTAATGGAGCTCTGGTGGCCTAGTGGCAAGAAGCTGCACTGCAATCCCAGAGAGGTGCGGTATGAATCCACCAGATGCTCTGCTGCAGAAGGAGGAACAATCTCCTCCTGTACCAGTCAGATCCGATTTGACAGTACACGCAAAAAAATAAGAAAATAAAAATTTAAAAAAAAAATAATTCCTTCATTAGACCTACCCCCTTCAATTACAATTTAATCACTATTTTACTATTTAATCACTATTCTTCACCTTTTATATTTAATCACTATTCTTCCAAGTCATAAGAACTCAATTTATACCTGAGTTCCAAGTTTTTCTTAACTTAGAATATCCTATTTAAGTATTTAGTTATAATCAGCACACGGGGAAAACCACTCTGAATTTTTTAAAAATACATAAATAAAACTACTGCTATAATGGAATTGTGCTTTGTTATAGGTTTTTATCTTATAGCAATATACAATGAAATCAGTGTCTGTCAAATTCAACTCAGCACATGAGATCTGTTCTGGCCTCGTATCAAGATGCTCTATTGAGTACTCACTGTTTTTCCAGATCTACAACCATTCTATCAATTTCCTCTGTGGAAGGCACATGTGTTCCATGAATGAGACTGTTGGATGTTGGGAAAAACTCTTCTCCACTGAAAAGACAGCAAAAGGGACTTAAAGCAACACTGTAAATTTCAATTAGCATTCATGATGAAAGACAAAATACACACATATATTTGTACTCCAATGTTCATAGCAGCATTATTCACCATCACAAGAACATGGAAACAGCCCAAATTTCCAACCACAATGGAACAGATTGAGGAGTTATGGTACATTCACACAAAGAAATATTATGTAGCACTCAGGAGCAACAATTTTGAAAATTACGACATACTTGGGGAGCATTATGCTAAGTAAACGAACTCAGACTTATAAAGACATATACGGCATAAGACCATTAGTGTAAAACTACAAGGATAACTGATAAAATGTGTATGGGGCTTCAAGGGGGGCAGGGATGGGAGCAGAGGGGTGAGGATGGAGGGAGTGAGTCAAAGAAATGGTAAAGATTCTGCAAGGATCTAAATAGACAGGGTAATGGTGGGCATAGTTCAATGGTGGTTATTTTTATAAATCACAATCATGGGAATGATTATATGAAACATAATGTGGAATGAAGGATAGTATGAAATACAACATATACAAATTTTGTATGTACACCAAAGTAAAATAAAAATTAAAAACATATATATATGTAAGAGTGTGTTGTGTGTGTGTGTGTGTGTGTGTGTGTGTGTGTGTGTGTGTGTGTGTATAAAAACTTTGATAAATGTTGTAGAGGGGCTTCAGGCCTTTTGTTCACAGGGTTGCTATGAGTTGTGCTTGACTCAAAGGCAATCAACAACAATATACATATATTACTTTTTTTTGTTAAAGTAAGCACTGAATTGGAAGGAGCTTCAGAAATCATACACTCCAGTACCTTCATTTTACAAATATAAGAGCTGAGGCCTAGAATTTGAGAACATATCAAACATCAGAGAGCTGGGATCAGAGCTCCTAAACTTAGGTTATTTCTCTCCCCACTAAAGCAGAAGCTGGCAAGCTAAAGCCTGCCATTTGTTTTTGAAAATAGTTTAGTGGAATACAGCCATTGGTTTCTGTGGTCTCAGCGGGGACTTTCATATCACAGCAGTGAAACTGACACACAGTGCAACAGAGACCACATGAGCCACAAAGCTGACAATGTTTACTAGCGGGCCCTTCACCAGTTCACTCATCCCTCACTAAAGCATCTGGCCTCCAAAAAGAGTAAGCAACTATCATAGTCTGGGTATTCTTAGAATGCTTGGCTAGAAAGACAATCCAACAGTTGGCTTACCTGCTGACAAGTGAACAATAAAGAGGGCTGTGAATACCAGGGATCCTTCTTAAGACAGCAGGTGGTAACTCACATCTTAGCACAAAAGTGTGTGTGTGTCGTATACAGATATACACATATATACATATATACGATCTCAGGATGAAAAAGGGACTTGACTTAACCCTGCCAACTTACTGTTTTTCTCTCATTCTCTCATATGATTCCATGTCAGGTTTGATCTGTTTGGTCAACCGATGATACTGACGTAACTGGGCAGCAGCATAATCTAAAAAGAAAAGTCAGAAAACACACATTTCTTTATTACCCACAGAGCTCTGGAAAGCTGGGCAGTTTCTTTCCATTGCGATTCACAGCCTTGGAAACCAGATGGACCTCTCAGTCGCTGTAAGTCAGAACTGACTCGACAGCAATGAGAAGTCTGTATTATTCAGAAGACTATCAAACAACTATGTAATACAGGCAAAAGAAACTAATGAACCATAGTTTCTATCTTAAAGATACTGATAAGAGCTTTGACTAATTTTATCACAAAGAATACAAAATTTTACATAAGAGACATATTTGTACGTTCCTTAGCTTGACTTAGCCCTCATGCAGAATAGTCCTTGAAGGACATCAAGGCCAATTTTACCTGAAAACCCAAGATCGGGGTTTTTCCTCTTCTTCTTCCTCTCCCATCTCTCTGCATCTTCTGCACTGATCTCTAACAATTTCACTTTCTCATAGTCTTCTCCTCTGGCTGCACATTCCTAAAAATAAACAGAAGGCATCCCAATAGCTATGACATCTGCAATGAGGAAACAAGCGATTACTGGATCTCCTGTAAAGCAAATCCAATTCAACAAAGATATCGAGCAAAACTTAGAATTCATGATTATTATTCAAAGGAAGTTTGAGAATATGCTTTGGTATATAACAAATAAACACACTCATTTTACTTACTGGGTAAAATACCAAAAATACTTCCTGGGTGTCAGACCCACTTTAATTGATTTATACACATTAACTCATTTCATTCATAA
Source organism: Elephantulus edwardii (assembly GCF_000299155.1). NCBI lineage: Eukaryota > Metazoa > Chordata > Mammalia > Macroscelidea > Macroscelididae > Elephantulus > Elephantulus edwardii. Next base: position 4,893,113 of record NW_006399778.1, on the reverse strand, counting down.
CCAGGTCACATAGGAGAGCAAGCAGACATGCAAAGAGCCCAGAACTCGCTCAGAGAGTACAGCTGACGAAGAGCAGAGTCAAGTTGTGACGTCAAGTGTTCTGGGCCCAGGGTCAGGATACTCAATCATTACATTACACACTCTCAGTACAATACACAGACTGAAGAAATGACTTATGAAGACAGCAGGACAGTTCTTAACCTTTTTCTTTTCTTCTTCCCGCAATTCCCATTCCAAACGGGCTTTTTTGGCTTCCCAATTTGCAGGTAACTTAAGTCTTTTATCTTCTTCCACAACTTCTTGGTGATTTAATTTTCGAGCTTCATTCTGAAAACATAACATGCATAGTTTGTCAGGTAAAACAAGGAAATACATCCAAAAAGATTTTGCCTTCGTTGAAGAAGCTATACCAAGGAGATTCCACTTAAGGTACTAGAGAGGAAACAGAGAACTTTAAGCAATGGAAACCTTTAATTAGGTCTGCATTTGTATACAGTCAAGAAAAATGTGATGGGATGCACTGGTTTGCTATTTCCAGATGCGTGCATCCAGTTCTTCATCTTTATCTAGTTCTGTGGTCCATTAGAGCCAATTCCTTAGGGCCAGCTTGGAACAAGGTTTCAGAAAGTGAGCTATCAATAGACTGGTGTTTGAAGAGAGATCAGATGGCATTAAATAACGTTAAACCACAAGAAAGATATTCTACCTTGAGTTCTTTTAATCCTGGTTAATTCAAGAAAAAGGCTCAAGTTGGAGGGATTTAAACTCTGATCTTAATATTACTGACATTTTCTAATCTTTCACCTTTCTTTTAATATTTTAACAATTTACAGTAAGATAAATGACTCGTTCATTTAAAATGCTAATATACAGCCTATTTTCAAATACATGTAATCACATTATTTTTTAAAAAATAATTAGGTCACCGTTTTAGAAAACATAATGCATGAGAATGATTGTATGAAACACAATGTGAATTAAGACTAGGGTGAAACACAATGTATATAACTTTGTAAGCAAATCAATTTAAAAAAATGTAAAATGGAATGTGTACGGGTGACTGCATAAAAAAACAATGTAAATGAAAGATTGTATAAAATACAATGCAAAGAGTTCTAGTGGCCTAGTGGCAAGAAGCCGTGCTGCAATCCTGAAGGCGCTTGGTTCAAATTTACCAGATGCTTCGTTGGAGAAGGAGGGGAAATCTCCTCCTGTGCCAATCTGATCTGATTGGACAGTACACAAGAGGGAAAAAAAACCCCACAATGTATATGATGGAAACATAATGTAAAGCAATTATTATATGAAAACCAATTAAAGAAAAATTTTTAAAAAGGAGTAGATCTTCTGAAGAAAAACTTCAGCTGAGTTCAGGACCTATCACATCAAAGTCAAGGACCTATCACATCAAAGTCAAGTGACGCAAGACAGTGTTCTACATCGAACCCTGGTGAGTGATGACTGGAGTTTTAAAAGCTTGTGAGTGTCTGGCCATCGAAGGTGCAACCTTTGGAGTCTCCCTACCCAGCAAAAATAATGAAGACCAAGAATTATGTGAACATAAGTTTTGATGACCTGAGACCTTGCTGGTAGCTCTGAAAGGAATCACAGGAAAAGGTCCGTGATCACTGTAATTAAGAGCTCTTGAATTGGCTCGATTAATAATGCTAATGACAGAGAAAGGAAATCACAAAATCCTCAGACAAAGCTTATTGATCTGAAAGAGACTGGCAGAACCCCTAAAACTATGGTCCTCAGTCACCCTTCAACCTTAGAATTGAGCTAAGCTTTCAGCCAAATAGCAAATTAACAAGCCTATGGTGATCAAGGATGCTTTGGGCAGAATATTAAATGATCCAAGAAGTATTAAAAGAAGATGGAAAGAATGTACTGAGTCACTGTATCGAAAGGAATTGGCAGACACAGAAGAATTTTATGAAACAATATATGAGCAAGAGCCTATGGTGATGAAGGAAGAAGTTCAAGCTTCTTTGATGGAAATAGCAAAAATAAGGCCCCAGGAATAGATGGTATCCCAATTGAGATATTTCAGCTAACAGATGCTGCCCTTGATGTGCTAACCAAGAAATCTGGAGAACAACCACTTGGCCAGCTGACTGGAAGAGATCTATATTTGTTCCCATCCCAAAGAAGGGTGACCCAACAGAGTGTGAAAACTATAGAACAGTATCATTAATTTCACACGCAAGCCAAGATTCTACTGAAGATTATCCAAAAACAACTGAACAGCACCTCAACAGAGAACTGTCAGATGTCCAGGCTGGGTTTAGAAGGGGTCATGGTACTAGGGATATTGTAGCTAATATTAGATGGATATTAGCTGAAAGCAGGGAATACCAGAAGAATGTATATCTGTGTTTCATTGACTATGCAAAGGTGTTGGACTGTGTGGATCATAACAAACTGTGGCTGACTCTGAGAAGAATGGGAATACCAGAACACTTGATTGTGCTAATGAGAAACCTATACTTGAACCAAGAGGCAGTCAACAGAACAGAGAAAGGAAACACTGCATGGTTCAAAATTAGGAAGGGCGTACACCAGGGATGTGTCCTGTCTCCATACCTTGTCAACCTCTATGCAGAACAGATTATCTGGGAGGCTAGGCTCTATGAGGAGAAATGTGGGGTCAAGATTGGTGGAAGACCTATCAACAATCTGCGATATGCAGATGACACAACCCTGCTTGCTAAACTGAGGAGGACTGAAGCGCTTGCTGCAGAGGGTCAAGGACTGCAGCCTCCCATATGGATTGAGGCTCAATGTCAAGAAGACAAGGACTCTCACCACTGGACCAATTGGCAGCATCAGGATAGATGGTGAAGAGATGAGATTGTTCACAGCTTTAGTTTGCTTGGCTCCACAGTCAACACTCTTGGCACCAGTAGCCAGGAAATTAAAAGACGTATTGCCATGGGAAAATCTGCTATTAGGGACCTCTCCAAAGTACTGAAGAGCAATGGTGTCTCTCTGGAGACTAAGGTGCATCTGATACAGGCCATGGTCTTTGTGATCACTTGTTATGCGTCAGAGAGTTGGACAATGACTAAGGAGGATAGAAGGAGAATTGAGCTTTGGTGCTGGAGAAGAGTGTTGAGGGTACCATGGACTGCTAGGAAAACAAACAGATTCATCCTGGAAAGGGTTAAACTGGGCGGCTCCCTGGAGGCAAGGACTCTCAGGCTCCGTCTAACATACTATGGACAAGTAGTAAGGAAGGACCAGTCCTTGGAGGAGGGACATCATGCTTGCGAGGGTAGAGGGACAGCACAGGAGAGGAAGGTCCTCTATGAGGTGGATTGATTCAGTGACTGGGGAAATCGGGATGGGTGTATTGGAGACAGTGCAACTGGCACAGGACAGAGCCGAGTTTAGGACTGTTTGTACTCAGGGTCGCTATGAGTCACAAGCAACTCAACGGCACGTAACAACAACAACAACAATAACATCAACCTATGGTGATCAGGGAGTGCTGATGGCTTGGTGTTGAGGGGCTGCATTGCCGACCCAAGGGAACACGATTCAAATTCACCAGCTGCCCCACAAAGAAAAGATGGGCCAGAGCCTCCCATGTGATTAACTGCCTCTGAAAACCCACTGAGGAGGTAAGCTATGGGTTGGTTCCAACAAGACAGTACATAATGAGAACAATTTAAGGAGATCAACAACACCAGAGAGGAATGTACTGCTTAGAACAGCCAACCACACACAAGTAAAGGGGAAACATCGGCCCAGGAATAAATCTCAGACAGCAGGAATGGATAGGAAAAAAGAACAGAAATGGGTAAAGAAGAGGGCTGCCACAATGTGAAGATCATTACCAACGTCACAAAATATAGTGTGTACTAATTAATTAATGGAAAAAGTATTTGTTCAGTAAACTTAATAAATCTTAACAAAACCATAAGGGGGGAAGGAAAAAAGGAAAAACTTCAAGTTTTTCAGTAAATAAGCTTTAGCCAAGTGACTCTATAGTAAGTTATATGTCACCTAACTTCCAGGCATATGTTCTTTACTTTCTTACTACTTAAATGTGTTTATTAGACTGGCTTTTTTTTCTAGGCAGAGACATGCTTCACTCAATGGCTCTCCCTTACAGGCTCTTGATTCTGGCAATGCCCTACAGTGAGGCACCAAGAACACACCCGCAGTCTAATAACCATGGGTTTATTGACCTGACAAAGACCACGTAGGCATTTCAGTGAAAAGATGCTAAAGCAGCTGGTTGCAGGATTTGGATGTATATCAGGTAATTTGGGGTAAGCATCATGGAATCTTGGGTTTGCTTTGGATTTGTTGTTGTTTGGTGCCGTCGAGTACAACCCACAGCAATTCTGTAAACAAAAGATCTGAACCCTGTCCTATCATACATCATCCTCACAACATCTGACACCCTTGCACCTACTGCTGCAGTCACTGTGTCAATCCATCTCGTTGAAGGCCTTCCTCTTTTGCCGACCTTTCCAAGCATGATTTCCCTCTCCAAGGAATAGCCCCTCTTAGCAGCATATGTTAGGCAAAGCCTCATAATTCTTGCCTTCAAAGAGCACTCTGGCTGCACCCTCTCCACGACATATGTGTTTGTTCTCTTGACCGTACACAGGATGTTCAGTGCTCTTCTCCAACACCGCAGCTCAAAGGCATCAATTCTTTTCCTGTCATCCTTATTCACTGTCCAGGTTTCAGATGCATGACTAGTAATCAGAAAGACCATGGCCTGAATAAACACACCTTAGTCCTGAAACTGACATCACTAGTCCTCAATAATTTGGAAAGGTCCCCAACCGCAGATTTTCCCAGTGCAATGCGCCTCCTTATTTTCTGACTGCTCATACCAAAGGTGTTAATTGTGGATCCAAGCAAGATGAAGCTGTTGACAGTTTCAATCTCCTCTCTAGCCATCATGATACTGCCTATTGGTCCAGTGCTAAGAATCTTTGTTTTCTTGATACTGAGACTCAATCCATTCAGAAGGCTCCATTCCTTGATATTCTGTAAAAAGTGCTTCAAGTCCTCCTCACTTTCAGCAAGTGTTATTTCAGCAAGTAAGTGTGTTATTTGCATAATGCAAGTTATTGATGAGTCTCCCTCCAATCCTGATGCCACTTCTGACTAGTACCCAAGGTGGTGGTGGTGGTAGTGGTGGTTCTACACTGTTGAGTCAGAAAGGACTCTTAGCTGACCCTCCACCAGGTTTTCAGAGGCTATAAATCGTACGGGATGTGACTGTGCCTGTGGAACAACCGATGGATTTGAACTTGCTGCCTTCGGGCTGGCAGCAAAGCTCCTTAGCACTAAGCCACCAAACTAATGCTGTTTAAAACAGATGAGGGAGAGAACTGTTTAAATGGGATATATGATTTGGTATTATTGTCATGACAGGAGTCCAGAACGAAGGCTGCAAAGTGGAGTGGACTTGGGGGAAGGGATTGTATAACAAAAAGAATTTTTCTTTTACTTTTCAAAGAGAAGAGCAAACTGAGCGGAGATTGGGCAGGGAGAAATGTGCAACAATGAATGACTGAAATCCAAAGTCTCTGTAAATGTTCACGAAAATTAATTTAAAAAAATATATAAATAAACAAATGCTGTTACTCCTGTTGGCCAGAAGAGGGGGCTCATTTCTGTAATTTGAAGTATGTTTGTTGTGGAGTTTTGTGAAACCAGGGTCTAGCTAGTAAGTCACACCAGCTCCAGGATTACAACAGTCAGGGATTCTTTTGTTTTTCCCCCATGTTCTCTTAGCTCCAGTGCTACCTGATGTTTGCTAGACTAAGGTGCACTTAATTCAAGTCTTTTCAATTACTTGCCATCCACCTCAAAGATGGATAATAAATAAGGATGACAAAAGAATTGATGCCTTCGAGTTACAGTGCTGGAGAAGAGAATCAGTACTTTCATCAGTACTTTCGAGGATATCAGGGAGCCCATGAACTGCTAAAAAACAAACAAGTCTGTCTTGGAGGATATGCAGCCAGAAAGGATGATTTAAACCTTTTTTAAAGGCAATAATGATGAAACGCCTGACATACTTTGGGCATGTTGTTAGAAGCCAATCCTTGGAAAAGAGCCAGAGAAAGAACCTCATCAAGATGGACTGACACGGCGACTGTAACAATGAGCTCGAGATATCTGCAATCACGAAGATGGTGTAAGTGAAGACAAGGTTCAGCCCTGTTGTTCATAGGGTTGTTATGAGTCACAATCAATTCAACGGCCCCTAACATCCCTAATGAGGACTCTTTCTTTGCACAGGTTCCCTCTTCTGTGACTGGATTCCCCTAATACATTCCTCTGTTACATAGCAGCATACTTTCAAAGAGTAGTTTAGATGTCATTTCTCATGAGGCTCTGTCTGGAGCTTCCCTTCACTCCCAAAACTACATTAACTTCTTTTCCTCTGCACTACCTGGGCACTGGAGACTTTCAAAAATGTGCAAAATGTTTTTGAATGAAGAAACAAAACAAACTCTAGGAGAATGTGATCAGGTTTCTTCTGGTCTTGTTGTTACTAGGTGACAGTGAAGTTGAGCACCACCCCTAGGAACCCTATGAACAACAGACCCAAACTCTGTCCCATGCTGTGTCAACCTCACAATCGCAAATAGAGTCGAGCCCGTGGCTGCAGTCACTGTGTCTATCAATGCACCTGGTTTGACCTCTTCTTCACACTCCGCCCACCTTTTTTTTTAAGCCATGGTTATTGCGGCTTTGATCGCAATAGCAAAGAGCTGGAAACAACCCAAGTATCAACAAACGAATGGATAGAGAAGCTGTGGTATATTCACACAATGGAATACTATGCATCATTGAAAAATAAGAAACTCATGAAATATTATGCAAAATGGATGACCCTGGAAGACATTATGCTGAGTGAAATATCTCAGTCACAAAAGGACAAATATTGCATGGGGCCACTGTTGTAAAATGGAACTAACATCAGGGTTGAGGGAAGACAGAAAAGGAGGGGAGGAATAATATATATTGCATTGAAACAGATGATGGAGAGAACTGTTTAAAAGGGACATATGAATGGATATTCTTGTCATTACAGAAGTCTAGAGTGAAGACTGCATAATGGGGTGGACTTGGGGGGAGGGACTGCATAACAATGAAAGAGTTTTTCTTTTCAAGGAGAAGATGAATTAATGGGGAGGGGTGGGCAGGGAGAAAAGTGCAACAATGAATGACTGGAAACCCTAAGTCTTTGTAAACTTTCATTAAAATTAATTTTTTAAAAAAACAATCCTCCCACCTTTCTAAGCATGATGTCCTTCTACAAGGAATATCTTTCCCTAACAACATGGCAAAAGTATGCAAGACAAAGTTTTTCCATCCTTGCCTTCAAGGAGCACTCTGGCTGCACCCTCTCCAAGACTTATCTCTGGTTTTAATGCTATATTACTTCTGGAAGAAAAAAAATGAACGGTTTCTTGGAATCACAGAGCAAGGAGGCTATTAGTAAGAGACTATCTGTAAGAGGAGACCTCTAATCTCATGAAACAAAACTGTCGAATAGAAACCTTTTGTTTTCTGTAAACTTTTACCCAAAATCCAATTCGACGGAAAGTGCACTCTCAAGGACAACCTTTCCTTTTCTGTAAACTTTTACCAAAAATCCAACTCGAAGGAAAATAAGTGCCTTCTCAAGAAGGACCAAAACTTTGAGGGAGGAAAAAAGCCTAGAACACGAAAGAAAAGTTGATGCAAGGCCTCAAAATTAAGCACAAATACATTTTAGGCTTTATCCCTTAAGGCTCTGAAAAGTGGGAGAATCAAATTACCTACTTTACTATAGTTTCTGGCATCCTGTAATTTGTCTGTAATCAACTATACAGTGATTAGAAGCAAGCGAGAGAAAAACACAGAACTAATAAGTAAGTTAAATCTGACTGGAGGAAGAAGCGAGGATGATGCAGTCGTGCGGGTCAGTAAGGAGAGGTGGCTTAACTTTGTATGGCAAGAGATTCCTCCCTGACGCGCGCTGCCCTGACCATACTGACGGCTGGGGCGACTCACCCGCTTCAGGTGCAGCTCCCGGAATTTGCGCAGTCTCTGTTCGCGCTTTTGGGCGGCCAATTCCTCCGCTGCCGAGAGAGACTGCTCCTCCTCCACGCCGTCCACTGGGCCCTGGACGAAAAGGACAGGTTTAAGGTCCGGCCGTCTCAACCAATTCCATTTGAGCATCTTCTTTGCTGATCCCGACCGGCAGCGCCCAAACAATCCCCCCTCGATCCCTTGCCTCTGCGTCTCCTTACATTCCTCCCTCACAGAAAACCCTAAGGAGGCCTGGTACCTACCGTCTCAATTTGCGTCGCAGCCGCCATCATGACAACTCCCTCGCCACTTCCGCAACAACAAAGAGGCTTCCCGTAGTCCCGCCTACCCATCCGCGGACAGATACTAATAAACAGCACTAAAGTCCCACCTTTTCTTGGCAACCAGAAATTTATGACCAATCTCTGCCAGTTTTAGCAATGAGCAGTTCTTGATTGGGCGAATCCTTGCGCAGCCGCAGAAAGCACCAGGGGCGGGGCAGAGACGGACGAGCTCTAGAGAAGGGATAGAGTGGGAGGTGTAATAACCGAAATGAGCGGCTCGGAACCCTGTCCTGCGCTGTAGACATGATCTCCGCCTTGCTCAAACTCATTGTAGTCCCTGTGTCAGTCCACCTGGTTAGAATCTTCCTCTTTCGTTGATGCTTAAGCTTTCCCAGCATGTTTTTCCAAGGACTGGCGCCGCTTCTGACAACTTGCCCAAAATAGGTGAGGCGAAGTTACGTCATCCTTGCCTTTAGTGAGTACTTTTCTTTGCAGATTTGTTATTTTGGCAGCACACAGTATATTTAATACTCTTTGCCTGCAAATACTCAAGCCATCGACTGTTTGGTCTTTGTATTGTCCTTACATTCAGGTACATAACAAACAACTGAAAATACCATGACTTTTATCAGGTGCACCTTAGTCTTTAAATTGATTGGATTTTGGAACGTTAAGGAGGTCGTTGACAGCACATATACCTAATGCAGTACATCTTTTGATTTCTTAATTGCTGTTACCATAGTACTGATTTGTCATAATGATACTGATACACTGGTAAGGATTTTATGCATACTTATTCAATATCCCCAAAAAGTTTTTTACATTTCAGTGACACCTTGAAAGTCATCTTAAGAGTCCTTTTTTCCAAGCATGATGTCCCTCTGCAAGGAATAACCTAGTATGTCCAAAGTATGTTTTTCTTCAAACTTTCTTCTAGGTCGTGTAGCCCTGATGTGTCCACTTGCCGTACAGAGTTAACCTGTGGTTGCTGTGAAGCTGAACACTGTGACACTGATGTGTCAGATGGGTTAATGGTTACCCATGGCAGTGTTTGGTGGAGCTCCCTGATTTAAAACAAGCTTAGAAGCAGGACTGGCATCCACTTTCATAATATCTTGCCTCTGGAAACCCTATGAACCTGGAAAAAGGATGAAAGTCAAACAAGTGTTGAGGATTTTCTTTCACAGGGTTGCTGTGAGTTGCCTACAACTCAACGGCACTTAACATGTAAGGTGAAGCTTCATTTTTGCCTACAAGGAGCACCCTGGTTTCACTTTTTCCAAGACTTGTCCATTTGTTCTTTTGACACTCCACAGACTATTCAGTACTTTTCTCGAAGTACCACAACTCAAAGACAGATTCTTCTGTCACCTTTATTCATTATCCAGCTCTCAGAAAGTGAGAAACCCATGGCCTGAATCAGGCACACCTTAATCTTCAAACTGGTAAGATTGCTCCGCAGTTAAGTTGGAGGAATTTTTCCTGTAATTATGACGTTGCCTACAGGTCCAGTGATAAGGACTTTGTCTTGATGTTGAAATGTAATCCATAATGAAGATTATAGTCCTTTTATTTTCTGCAGCAAGCATTTCAAGTCTTCCTCACTTGTAGCAAGTAGTTATCTGCATAATGCAGGTTGTTGAGTCAGTCTTCCTCATATTCTGATACCACTTTCCTCTGCAAGTCACTTCTTTTTTAAATTTTTTTATATATTGACAAGTTTATAGAGAACTTGGATTTCCATTCATTCATTGTTGCACATTTTCCTCCCTACCCACACCCCACCCCAATTCACTTTTCTCTTTGGAAAAAAAAACCCAACTTTCATTATTGCAGTTTACACCCTCCCATCCCAAGAAAGTAGTTTCTCAAATGATTGGTTCAGTATACAGATTGGGTAAGGAAAAAAGAACTGTGGCACACTCCTTTCCTGATTATAAACCAAGCAGTGCCCCCTTGCTGTTCAGACTGCTTCTAGGTCTAGGTCTTGTGTATGTCCCAGTCTAACTGGTGCAGGAATCTCTGGCCTCAAGAACACACACAGCATTCTCAGATTCATCTCTGTTGTTGAGATTTCCAGTTATCTGCTATTCCAACTTGTTCAGTTGAAACCTGGCAGAATAGAGAAATTGGCCATTCCCCTCATGAATACACTATACACCTTATATGTATGTTGACACCCACCTATGTGACAAAAGCCTAGGAAAACAATTTCCTAATAAGCCTTTATCACAACCTATGTTAAGCTGACCCCATCTGAAGTCTGTCCCCATCACTGTAGGTGCCCATAAACAGCTTATAGTACCTGATCTCTGTAGCCCAGGGGCCTGTAAACTCACACACACAAATGTGCAAATTCTGAAAGCTCCACGTGAAGTGAAACATTCTTCTAAGTGGTATAGCACTGGTGTGTCCACTTTCTGTACAGAGGTAACTCGTGATTGCTGTGAAGCCAAACACTGTGACACTGATGAGTCAAATGCAAGAATGGCTACCCATGGTGGACAGTGTTTGAAGCTCCCCAATTAAAACAAGCTTGGAAGCAGGAATGGCATCCACTTTCACAATAGCTTGCTTCTGGAAACCCTATGAACCTGGAGAAAGGACAAAAGTTATACAGGAGGTGTCCAGGGCTTGTGTTCATAGGTTGCTAAGAGTCACCTGCGACTCGACGGCCCTTAACACCACCACCACCTGAAATAGTTCTGTTGTCCATCTCATACCTTTCACTTGAAATCTCACATATTTGTTCACAGAAGGGCAAGGTGCCAAACTGGCTCACCTTTCAGACTGTAAGACGGATTCTCCTTATGTGCCATTGAATGACTTGCAACTCAGCAAGCCTATGTACAACAGCTCTGAACATTCTCCTGAGCCAATCTTATCATCTCTTGACACACCTAACCTCATTACCCTAGTCACTGAGTCAATTCATTTCACCCAGGCTCTTCATCTCTTACACTGATCATCCACTCTCCCAGCCAGGACGTCCCTCTCCAAGGATTCATCTTTCCTTGCAACATGCCCAAATAATGCCAGATGAAGCTTCAGAATTCTTGTCTCCAAGGGTCAGCCTGGTTTCACCTTCTCCAGGACCAACCTGTTTGTTCACCTAACGTCCATGGTATACTCAATACATTTCTCTAGCATCACAGCTCAAAGGCATCAATTCTCCATCATCCCTAGTCAATGTCCAGCTTTCTGATGTATAGCAAAGCAATTGGGAAGGCTATGGCCTGGATCAGGTGGACCTTATAATCCAGACTGACATAATTGCTTTTCAGTACCTTGGGAGAGGTCCGACAGTAGACTTTTTCAATGCAATTTGTCTTTTGCTTTCCGGGATGTTGGTACCAAAAGTGTCGATTGTGGAGCCAAGCAAACTGAAGCTGTTAAACATCTCGGTCTCTTCACTGTGTATCATGCTGCTGCCAATTCGTCCAGTGGTGAGAGTCCTTGTTCTCTTGATGTTGAGCTTTAATCCATATTGAAAGCTGAAGTCCTTGACCTTCTGCAGCAAGCATTTCACATTTTCCTGTTTCAGCAAGGTTGTATTCTCTTTAGGAGATGAAATATATAGTGGTTCTTAACACGTGGGGCACACTGGGATGATCATTTTGAGAACTTTGAACAAATACATATGCTTAGCTTACTCCAAGAGTGTCTGATAGAATCAGTTTCTGGAGCCATACAGTCTTTTTAAAAGCAACCCCACATCCAAGCCCAATTAAGTCTATCAAAGCTTTTTTATATAGCTATCAAACTAGTGATAAAAAAATTTACATAAAGCATTGAGTTGGCCATTCATCCAAACTGTCTCAACCCCATTGTGTGTAAAAATTAGCATGAAGAAGGCAATAAATAGGAAGTGTTATGGGAGAGTGAGCAACTAAGTGCCTCAAAAGTACTAAGACAAGACTGCTTTAAGCCCAAAGGGTGTTACCATGCTAGTAAAATGGTTGTGTATTTCCTACAGTCTGAATTCACCAGCAGCACTGAGGCGGAAGTATGTTAGTTCCTCTAGCTAAGAATTATATCCTTGGAAACCTCATGATCACTGACGTGGAAATGACTCAAAATATCACTGACCTGGAAATGACTCAAAATATTACTAAAAATTGTAGTAGAGGGGAGCTCTGGTGGCCTAATGGCAAGAACCTGCACTGCAATCCCAGAGGCACACAGTTCGAATCCACCAGATGCTCTGCCGGGGAAGGAGGGACAATCTCCTCCTGTTCCAGTCAGATCTGATTTGACAGTACACACAAATAATTAAAAAAAAATAAAATAAATTGTAGTAGGTAACAACTAAGCTGTTTTAAATATTTATAAAGTAGCTGGATGTAATAAAGGCAACAAGTGTAATATGTTATTATAAAAAAAGGCCCTGCAAAGAATTGGATGCAACTGGAGACAGTGGTTTACTTGCACAAGACACTAAGAAATTGAAACTAATTCTGCCAGAAATTCAAGCCAGTTTCATGAAATGAGGTCTATTTATTGCTGATGTAAGATGTTCCACTGCTGAAAGGTTCGAGTATTAACTGTCTGTTATTTTTACTATACAAAGGCAATTATCTTGTGTGGACAGCAAATTACGTAGAACACTGAAAATTAAAATCCCAGAATATGGTTTAAGCAGAATGGGCCATCTACTTCCTAAATGAAAGGCTCTTGAAAACCCTATGAACACTAAAAAAAAGAGGATAGTTATAGTAGTATAGTGGTAGAACCCACATTGGAAGTTAAAATATGGAAAATCAATGCTATTCTTTGGAGAAGGACATGATGCTGGGAAGGGGGTAGAGTCGGCTAAGGAGTGGAAGACCCTCAACCAGGTGGACTGACAAGGTGACTGCTGCAATGGGCTCTCTCTTGTGTTACCAAGTGTGAGGATGACACAAAACAGGACTGGTTTCAGATCTTTTGTTCACAGGGTCACTATGAGTCATACTTGACTCAATGGCACCTAACAAGCAGAATAAAGGGCACTGCACAATTTAAAATCAGGAAAGGTGTGCATCAAGGCTAACCCTTTCACTTAGTCAAATACTGAAAAAACCTGAAATATAGGACCATGGGAAGCCAGACTTTATACCAAATATTATATGAAAACCCTTGTTCAGGAATTGAAGGAATTACAGATTTGTAAGTTAGGATGTCTCTTGTGGCAGATCACAGAAAATGAGCTGTTTGTTCCCTGCAGAGAAAAGACATCTAGGGGCCCCCTACAGAGGGAGTGTTGTTACTACCTGTGAATTACTTCCTGATCTAGAGCATTAGGTTGACAATAGAGAAAAATTCAGCTTCATTTACACAGAATTCCTTTTATGATTTGCTTCCCGATTATCAATAAATAGAGAAACATGACTTCCCATCATCATGTCTTTCTCCAAGGCCCCTCCTAGCAACATCCCCAAAGATGTGAATCCTTATTATTCTTGCCTCCAAAGAGCACTCCAGCTGCAACCTTAGTTAGCCTGGCCATCCATGCGATGTTCAGTGCTTTTCTTCACCACAGCTCAAAGGCATCAATTCTTTACTAGTTTATTTTTCTGCATCACTTTTCTCATATAGAAGTTTGGGAACCACTGCTGACAAATAGTTTAAGATTGTAACTCAGGATGATCTTGAGTTTCTGAAGCAAGTCAATGATTCCATTTAGGAGTAAATGTCTTCAGGTTGCCACTGCAACTCCTTACCACTATGCCAGAGCTTCCTGGAAAGCTAATAAATGATAATATAAAAATTAAGATCTAGGCGAGCTCTGGTGGCCTAGTGGCAAGAAGCTGCAACTGCATTCTCAAGAGATGCACGGTTTGAATCCACCAGATGCTCTGCTGGAGGAGAACAATCTCCTCTTGTACCAGTCAGATCTGATTTGACGGTACACACAAAAAATAATGAAATTTTTTGAAAAAATTAAAAAAAAAATTCTGTTAACAGTAATACTGTTCAATGGCAGCAATTTCCCCCTCCTTCTCTGAGGTCCCTAAACTTTTGAGTGCCTTTTCCTGTTTGTTGTTCTTAAGTGCCACTATGACCCAGAACAACTCAGTGAACAGATGTGAACCCTAATCCTAATCTGACACAACCCCATCACTAACCACTGTCATCAATCCACATGGCTAAGGATCTTCTCATCTCTTCTGCTGTCCCTCCTCCAAGGATAACATCCTTTTCTCCAGGGAATAGCCATACCTACAGGCCATCTTACATCTTCATGTAAGATGAAGCCGCACCAATTTTTGTTTAGACTCTCAATATTCTACCCAACTATCTCCATTTACTGTATATCTGTAATTTTGTTAAAAAGTTATGCAGAATAGTGACAGGGAGGGGTGAGACTGAGGATGGACTGGAATAATACCTTTTAAAAAAAGGAGGGGCGGAGGTGAAGAAAACTGGTGTGAAAAACACAAGGATTAAAAAAAAAAAAGGTACAGCCAATCTCATGGTCTCCCAATAGGATTTTGGCTAGGATTTTCAACTAAACAGACCTTAAAATGCTTTAGCAAATAACAAATCTCACATTCTTAGTGAAACATTTCCAAATGGCTTCATTTCCTGCCCTGAAGCACTATTCCAAGACATCATTCCACAAAAGCATACAATTCATATTCCCTCTTTTCCAACTTTTATGGGCATACAAATCAATGTTGAGAACTTTGTACAGCAGCTTTAGGTTTTTCCCTCAAGGGAAAGCACAAAAGGCAGTTGGCAGCTTTAGATTTTTTTCAAGAGTATAGACTTGATCGTTGACCCAACAGTGTGTGGAAACTATAGAACAGTATCATTTATTTCATATGTAAGCAAGATTCTACTGAAGATCATCTAAAAACGACTGGAACAGCACATCAGCAGAGATCTGCCAGGTCCAGGCTGGGTTTAGAGGGGGTTGTGGTAACTAGGGACATTATAGCTGATGTTAGATGGATCTTGGCTAAACGCAGGGAATACCAGAGCAATGTTCCATTGACTATGCAAAGGCATTTGACTGTGTAGATTTTAACTGTGGCTGACTCTTGAGAAGAATGGGAATGACGTAACACTTTATCATGCTAATGTGAAACCTAAACTTGCACGAGTCAGTCTTCCAAACAGAGAAAGACTGCATGGTTCAAAATTGGGATGGGCGTATGCCAGGGATTTGTCTTGTCTCCATACCTTTTCACCTGTATGCAGATGAGATTATCCGGGAGGCTGGGCTCTATGAGGAATAATGTGGTTTCAGGACTGGTGCAAGACTTAATCTGCGTTTGCGCAACAGATGACACAACCCTGGCTTGCTGAAACTGAGGACTTGAAGTGCTTGCTGCAGAGGATCAAGGACTACAGCCTTCAATATGGATTGAGGCTCAATGTCAAGAAGACGAAGATTCTCACCACTAGACCAACTGGCAGCATCAGGATGGACAGTGAAAGAGATTGAGCTTGTTCACCATTTAGCTTGCTTGGCTCCACAGTCAACACTCTTGGCAACAAGCAGCCACAAAATTAAAAGACATATTGACATGGAAAGGGTTCTGTTTGGGACCTCTTCAAAGTACTGAAGAGCAATGGTATCTCTCTGGAGACCAAGGTGCGTCTGATACAAGCCATGTTCTTTGCTATCACTTGTTATGCAGAGAGTTGGACAATGACTAGGGAGGAGAATTGATGCCTTTGAGCTGTGGTGCTGGAGTATTGACTATACCATGGGCTGCTAAGAAAACAAACAGGCTCATCCTGGAGAGGATTAAACCAGGCTGCTCCTTGGAGGAAAGGATTCTGAGGCTTCGTCTGGACATACTTTGGACATGTTGTAAGGAGGGACAGGTCCTTGGAGAGGGACATCATGCTTGGTAGGGTGGAAGGGCAGTGCAGGAGAGGAAAGCTCTATAAGGTGGATTCAGTGACTGGAGTCATCGGGATGGGTGTCTCGGAGACAGTGCGATTGGCACAGGAGAGAGCAGAGTTTAGGGCTGTTGCACACAGGGTCGCTATGAGTCACAGACAACTTGACAGCACCTAACAACAGATTTGCATTTAATGCATTTCTAAAAAACTTCCACAACAGATGAACAAGACTAAACTTATGAATGAGAAACCTGTTTTCGTTATTAAAATGTAACATAATCACAAGAGATTAAGTTAAAAAATGTCTTTTATTATATTAAATATACACAACAAATACAGATCAATGTCCAATTACCAAGTTTGTCTTACAAATTTCACTAACAAATTATACAAAATATTTACAATTATATATACAAAATTCCCACCTGTTTGTAACCTCTGGTCCATTTGTGCTATCTCATATCTGCAAGACAAATCTATGTTAATATTTAAATATTCATGTACTTAAGTCTTCTCACATTGGGGTCTTTATTTCCAAGTTTCCAGTATCTTACTGGGATGGAAAAATGCTTGATAGAAACTTTCAATAAAGTGCAGTTTCAGACCTTAGGATCAGTTCTCTTCTCTCACACAGGCAACCACAGTTCATATGGACTTTTTTTCTTATCTATTTTGGCGGATCTTGAAGAAATCTCTTCGGTAGTAGAATTAGCTGCCTTCTCAAGTACTGGCTTTGCTACAGAATTCTGTAAGAGAACAAATTCTTAAGTCAAATTCCCAAATATATGTTTGACAAACTAAGTCAATCCATCTAAGATTGAAACTTAAATGCAAAATATGATCATTTATAAACTGATTCAACCAAACGGAAACACTGCAAGAAAACTTGGGGAAAATCAGAGAAGTAAAATGTATGTTGTTAGGTGTCTAACAGTTCAAGTGTTTAGTTTTTGTAGCCTTTCTCTGATTCAGATACTGTAATTTAGAAACATTCTTAGTGTTTATAAAAAAAAAAAAATTGGATAAAAGCATGTCAAAAGAGTGAAAGTGTGGATATGCGATCCCATTATACAAATACTTATAAACGTGGCTGAAAAATGTTGTTACTGTATTTCAACAGACCCCAAATGATGAACAAAGACAAACTAGTTAAGTCTTCCAACAGAAATAAAAGCCTATCATACTGGGATGTTCAAAATCTGACTTTTGAATGTCCAATGCTTAGATAGTACTTACTACATTAGAGCTAAAAGCTATGCTTCTTTGCTCGGAAGATTTTTCACTGGGACTTTTAGTTCCATCTTTGGTTAACTTTTCCGACAGCTAGACAGGTGAGGAAAGTATATTTTTTTAAAAGTACACCCTTGGTTTATAAGTACTGTGTAATAGTATATAAATTCAGTTGCCTACACAAATCAACTTGGCTTTATGTAATTTATCAGCCAAATTAATAATCTTTTCCAGTTTATCCTTAACAAAATTCACTTATGACAGGCTTCATAAAGGTATTCTTTGCCATAATATAAATACTAGATCGTTTTATCCCGCTCTTTACTCAAATTTCACAGATATACCAGAAAATGCTTATTCCAATTTACTTCTTCAATCAACTATTGCACTGCCTGTACAGGCACCTAACCAATGAATTAGTAATTCAATAAAGACCCTACTGGACTAGTAATACTACTAAAACAAACCCACATCAGAGTCCCAATTGTAGGTACATTAAGTGTACAGTTTTTCTTGACATTAATAATATATGACTCAAGTCTTTTGTTTCAGACACTTGGAATGTAATTAACCCAGTTCCTAACAGTCAACATCACAAATGTCAACATCAACTAACTCCCTATACCTTTCAGAAAATGAATTTGAAGCTCTGACTTCCACATTGTTATTCACCAGTGCATACTCTGCACGCTTCTAGAGAATTACAATCAACTTATCTGCAAGTGAAGCAGGTGTCTTCTTCTGTAATCTCTCAAATCATCTGGAATATATTGCATATATTATGAAATGGACATCTATACCACAGATGCCCCATTATTACAATATGTGCCATTAACTTAGCAAAATAGTAACCTGACCCAAATTCTAGCATGCACATCTACTAACCACAATCTAAGCTTTCATGTGTGAAATGTAAACTTCACATTATTTAAACCTCTGAAGCTTTCTCTGGCCCATGTACCAATTACCAACAGATTTTCTTCATCAATGTCTGGAGACCACATTCAAGATTTCTATAAGACAGAAATAAAGCAGGTAAACTATACTGTATGTTGAGTACAGAAATTTGTGGGAACATAACGCTACAAATGAAATCTACAGATATTGTGTAAAGACTAAGGTAAATAAGACGTTCAACTACAGAGGTAGCACCTGATTTATAACACAGTAACATAGCATGTTACATGGTAGCTGACCAGCACTGTGTTTAGCTAAACTAAAGTTTATTAATTTCCACAAGTGACAGCCTATCCAGTAATTCCAATCTGGTATTTTTTTAGCATATTTAGATTGCCTGTACACACTAACTGCCGGAAACCAGGACTTTCCACACCCAGGAGGATGTTCCTGGAACAAAGACTTAAGTGCATCTCAGGCAATCTGGATGGTTGGTCACCAAAGTATCAAGTTCAACTGCAACAGTCACACAGATGACAACCACTGGTAATTATCTTCAAAGCTATTTTCCACCACTTTAAAATTAAATTTCAAGTCTTTCTTAGAATAGTAAAACAAATAAAAACAATCAGATATTTTTTAAATTACTTGAGATAAATACACAATACTTACCTCATACTTCGTATTAGATATAGATGTTTCCTTAGCATCAGTTCTAAGACTGGCTGGCAAGTCAATGTTGGTGGTTCCTAAAGCTTTTGCAGCATTAGCTTTTGCTATTTCTAACAGCTCCATTCGATCTTAAAAAAAAAAACACAAAAAATAAATTACTAAAATTCCTTAGCACTCTAAAGGACTCAGATTCAAAGTAAACACAATATAAACATTTGTTTTCACGTGAAAAGGACTTTTTCTTTTTTACAAAAACAAGTCTTGTTAAGAAGTGTAAGGATCCTCAAATACCATCAAGTTTCTTTCCTTACCAAAGGCCTGAACAACTTTGTTTTTTCGTCAGTGAGTAGACATTCAAGTCCATCTACTGCTCAATTCCCCTAGTATTTGCTTAACGTCTTTTTTCCATTAAAACATTCAACAGAATTTTTTTTAATCATCAAGACATTAAATGTGGAATAGAGTATACAAAGCAAAAATACTAGTTTTACTTTTCCTGTCACAAGTTTTAACCTATGTCACGTCACTTAGTTAAAAGGCTTTTCTCCACCTGAACTCAAATTAAGCATCTCTCTAGAAAAGGCACTTGGGTGGGCTAAGCAGCAACTCAACAGACTGGAAGTCAACAGCTGCAACAAGGAAACCCTACAAGACAGCTTTACTCTACAGAAGAATCACCTTGACGTCAGTAATTACTTTTTTTAAACTAAACATTTTCTATGTGTTATTCACAGCCCACCACAAATCTGTATTTCAAATTGTTATGTGCCGTCGAGTCGTTTACGACTCCTAGCGACCCTATGCACAGCAGCACTAAACCCTGCTCTATCCTGTGCCAACCGCACTGCCTCTGACACACCCATCCCAATTACCCCAGTCACCGAATCAATCCATCTCATAGAGGGTCTTCCCCTCCTGCGCCTTCCCTCCACACCCCCCAAGCATGATGTCCCTCTCCAAGGACCTGTCCCTCCTGGCAACATGTCCAAAGTATGTCAGATGAAGCCCCAGAATCCTTGCCTCCAAGGAGTAGCTTGGTTTAATCCTCTCCAAGATGAATCTGTTTGTTTTCCTGGCAGTCCATGGTACATTCATTACCCTTCTCCAGCACCACAGCTCAAAAGCATCCACTCTCCTTCTGTCCTCCCTAGTCATTGTCCAACAAGCGATTGCAAATACCATGGCCTCTATCAGGCACACCTTAGTCTCCAGAGAGACACTGTAGCTCCTGAGTACCTTAGAGAGATCCCTAACAGCAGACTTTCCCATCACAAAACGCTTTGATTTCCTAACTGCTAGTGCCAAGAGTGTTGACTGTGGAGCCGAGCAAACTGAAGCTGTGAACAATCTCAATCTCTTCGTCATCCATCCTGACGCTGCCAATTGGTCCAGTGGTGAGAATCTTTGTCTTCTTGACATTGAGCCTCAGTCCATACTGAAGGCTGCAGTCCTTGACCCTTCGCAGCAAGCAGGGTTGTATCATCTGCATAACGGAAATTGTTAGTAGATCTTCCACCAATCCTGATGCCACAATTCTCCTCATAGAGCCCAGCCTCTCGGATAATCTGCTCTGCATACATGTTGAAAAGGTATGGAGACAGGATGCATCCCTGGCATACACCCTTCCCAATTTTGAACCATGCAGTGTTACCCTGCTCTGTTCTGACTACTGCCTATTTCAAATTAAGGGGGTAAAAAAATCTCTCCAAGTTACAGAAGCAGGAAGTAAAAGTAGATAAATTTCAAACTAGGAGCAGTTTGATTCCAAAGGTTATTCTTTTTCTTAATTTCCTCATTAATCTCAACATTGAGTTACAATCTCTCAACCATTTTATAAGTAACAAAGAAAATAAAAGTTCTGGGTAATGTATTGAAATCCTTACTAATAAAAATTTTTCCATTAAACCAACATAGTAAAAAATACTTTCTGGGATCATGAAATTAATCTGGCCCGACAATAACTTTTTTCTAAAAAATCTAAGCCTAAAAATACACACACGCCCCAAACAAAATCTTAACAACATAAAATTGTTGCCAGCGTTCTAATTGCGATTACTGGATTTCTCCGCCCAACAACTTCAGTTGCTAAGCCACAGGCCGGTAACGTGACAAAGGGCTGCCGTGCGGCGTCTCAAGGGCAGGTGGGGCCTCACCTTTGTCTGTCAGGCGGAAGGGCGTCCGGCTGCGCGACCTCGTCCTGGACCGGTCCCTGGCCATCCGATGTTCTTCGGGGTAGACGGTGCGGCCGAAGCCGTAGTAGCGGCGCCCGCGGGTCAGGGCGTAAGCCCGCCGGTAGTAGGACCTGTCCCGGGAGCGGGACCTGCTGCGGGATCGGCGGCGCGACGGCGAGCGGCGGCGACTGCGGGAGGATTCGGCGTGGTGCGCGTGGTGGTGGTGGTGGTGGCGGCGGCCGCGGGAGCGAGAGCGAGAGCGGCTGCGCGAGTACGAACGCGAGTAGCGCCGGTACTTCCGCTGGTGGCGCCTTCGGGAAACAGACCGCGAGCGGTTCCGGCGACTGCGGGACGGCGACCGGCTCGAGGCGTGGGCGCCCGAGCTCCTGGAGGAGGAGTGGTTACTGCTGGAACGCGACGACAGGCGGCTGGAACGGCCCGTGGACGGGGACGCCTTGTCCTGCGGCGAGCCCGGCCAGAGGTCGTTCACGTAGTTAGACATCTCGACTCGCACTTGGAACCTTCTCCGCACAACAATCACACCCAAAAATAGCGTGAAGCTCCTTAAAAACAATCGAAGGAAAACAAAGGTCAAGGTCCGAAAACAGGTATCGGCTCCCCGCTTAGATACCGCCCCCGGAAGCGGCCCCGCCCGGCGCGCCCCAAGGCCCGCGCAGGCGCGGAAGGTCGGGGAAAACAAATGAGCCCCCAAACCCCGAAAGCGGCTGCCGTTACACGAACCCGACTCAAACAGTTCCCATTCGCTCCCGCAACGGGTTCCACTTGCGCTACGTATTGCCGAGCCCTCTGCCTGACACCTACACTTATAAAGACCCGAACCCACCACCAAAAACTCACCACTGCCTGTCGAAACCTCACTTAAGATGGCTAAAAAGGGCAGCGAAACCCTTCCTTTCCAAATTTAGGACGAGAGGTTTCTTCTAATGTACTGGACAGACCGAAAATCTAACCCTTCACCTCCGATGTCCTGACGGAAACTAAGGAGAACACCCAAACGCAGTCTAAAATACAAGAAAACAGCGTTTGGCGCATGCGCAACGTCCTTTACGTGACGGGCGTGGCTCTCCTATTGTCCAATCGCCGCTCGTCCTCATCTCGCCACGCCTTCTTCCGCCTCGCTCCACCGCATGCGCATGCGCACCTGGGATCTTCGAGGGGCGGGCGTTGTGTACTGTTGTTTTCGCTGATTATAGGAGGAAGTGGGCAAGCTACGCGTGGCCCACAGTCGGCTTGAAATCGCACTGGCGAGATCCAATCTAAGCGCCTGGCAAGACGTAGGGAAATGGGAAGAACAGCCACTATCTAGTGCCCGTAGGCGGAGTTATAAGTGGTTGATAAAGTTATTACTTTCATCCTATGCAATGATAGAGTCTTTGGCTATTGACGCTTCCTTCTGTTACAGCACCGGGAGATTATAAAAACCTTTAAAATGCATTGTTAACTTTTAAAACATGTTAAATTTTAAAACATTGGCAGATGTGAAGGGTTATCCTGGTGGAGGGTGGAGCTGGGAAGTAAGTGGGTCAAGGCACTGTAACTAATGCTTAACTCCACAATGAGGGATTTATCTTTCACTACTCCACAAATTGCTTGTCTGTCAGATACTCCTCTTAAATCTGAACATTCAGATTAAGACAGACTAGGAAGAAGGATTGGCCACCCACTTCTGAAATAGCAGGCCTCTGAAAACCCTATGCACAACAGAACACACACAGACTAACAGGGCAACCTAGGTAGAACTTTCAAGTATGGAAATACAAAGGAGGAGGAACAGTTGTAAGCAGACTCCAGTGATTGGAACATGGAATGTGAGAGCCATGAATGTAGGAAAATTAGAAATTGTTAAGAAAGAAATGGAACGCATAAATATTGACATATTAGGCATTGGAGAGATGAGATGGACTGGCATGGGGCATTTTGAGTCAGATGACCATATGATATATTACTCTGGAGATGAAAAGACAAGGAAAAATGGGGTTGCCTTCATAGTAAAAAAAAGTAATTTCTAGATCCATCTTGAAGTACAACATCGTGAGTGACAGGATTATATCCATACGCTTACAAGGAAGTCCAGTGAATACTACTATCATTCAGATATATGCACCAACAACCAGAGCCAAAGAAGAAATAGATGATTTCTACCAACTTGTACAGTCGGAGATATTACAATCGGAACATGCAATCAAGATGCATTGATAATAATGGGTGACTGGAATGCAAAAGTTGGGAACAGAGAAGAAGAATCAGTAGTTGGAAAACATGGTCTTGGTGACAGGAATGAAGCTGGAGATACAATGATTGAATTTTGTACAATCAATGACTTATTCATTCCAAATACATTTTATAAGAGACACAAATGCAGGTTATAGAGAGCGACGCGGGGGAGACGCGGGAGTGGCCCTCCACCTTGGCTGCGGGCTGGTTTCAAGACCTCAGTCTTGGAGTCGGCGGGACTGCGAGGAGCTGCAGTTGGAGGGAACGTCGCTTCCGCTTCGGCTAGAACCCTGAGCTCGCTGATACCTGCCTTCTTCTCCCGAGCGCCTGCTTCATGCCCGACACCCGGTGGGCGCCTCACGACCTTCATTTCTCCTCGTCTGTTCAACTTTAGATAATTTCAGAGATGTCTTCCAGAATTCCTAAAGATGTCTTTAAAAGCAAATGGAAACCAAAAGCTAGTAACTCCAAATCAGAAACTGCCTTTGAGAAATTTAAGGAGGAAATTGCAGCTTCGAAAACATCAGTGGAAGAAATCGCAAATGGAAAAGGAAAGCTGGTGGATAAAGACAGACACAAACTTACAGAGAAAATTCGACACCTTGAAGCTGAGAGGGAGAAGAATGCCTATCTCCTCACAGAGAAAGACCGAGAGATACAGAGGCTCAGAGACCAGCTGAAGGTGAGATACAGTTCGGCTGCGTTGCTTGAGCAACTGGAAGAGAAAACAAAGGAATGCGAAAGGAGGGAGCAGCTGCTGAAATCTTTATCTGAAGAAACAGATGCATTGAAAAACCACTTGTCTACAACAACTGCAAGACTTGCTGAATTTCAAAGCAAAGCCAGTATGCATCAGTTTCCACAGGCTTCAGCTACAAGTTGCTTCAGCTCATCTGTGAGTAATACTCATGAAATGGAAGTTCAGCTGAAAGATGCGCTGGAGAAAAATCAGCAGTGGCTTGTGTATGATCAGCAGCGGGAGGCCTACGTGAGAGGACTTTTAGCAAGGATCTCCGAGTTGGAACAGCAGTTAGAAACAGCTACTCAGTCACTCCCACAGGAGAAAAAAAAGAACTGAATCAGAAGGTTGCCTCCAAGAAGAAAAGCAAAAATATTACAGCCATCTCTTGGCCAATGCGAAAAAAGATCTTGAGGTTGAACGGCAAACTGTAACTCAGTTAAATTTTGAACTTAGTGAATTCCGAAGAAAATATGAAGAAACCCAGAAAGAAGTTCAAGAGTTAAATCACCTCTTGTGTTCACAAAGACAGACAGATGTACAGCATCTCGAAGATGATCGGCATAAAACAGAGAAAATTCAAAAGCTGAAGGAAGAGAACGACATTGCGAGGGTCAAACTGGAAAAAGAGAAGAAAAGATCTGAAGAACTCTTATCTCAGGTAAGCAGAACCATCCTCATAGTTTCATGGGTGACACTTTTAATAAGCACCTACTGTGTGCCAGGGACCATTTTAATATTTTGGAATACTAAACCAAGTTCTTTCTCTCATTGGGGGTTTATATTCCAGAATAGAAACAGTTAATAAGTTAATAAGTGAAGTACTAAAAATAATGTGAAATGATAAAAGGAATTGGAGATCAATGTAGACTTCCCTCAGGTAATGGTGTTTGAGCCAGCCCTGATGACAGGAAAGAACCAGCCCTGTGAATGAATATCTGCGGGCTTCGTTCTGATCCGAGGGAATCACAAAGGCTCTGAGAAAGGAGCAAGATAAATAATATCTGAGAAATTAAAAGAAGGTGTGATATATAAAAAGACGAATCAGGCTGGTTCCTACAGTGGTGCCCTGAGTGGTGATAGTCTGCTCAAGCTAATTCACACAGCACTTCTCCTTGTCCCCTTTACACTCATAGCTTTACCAAGGTGCCTTAGTGATGCCGGAGTGACTGAGTTAGGGTTATTAGATGTGAATGTGACTCTGATTTACTGCGTTTTCCTTGGCAGCATAAATAATGGAAAGAACATGATTTGGAGGCAATAATTGTTCTCTAATCCAGGACATGTGGCCAGTGGCACTTCAGCATCTCTGATTCACATGCAAGTTATTTATCAGCCCTCCTTTCACTCTGCTCCCTTGAAGCACTTAGTTACATAAACTTCAGGAGAAAGAAAACACTTTATAGGTTCTTTAGTTATTTCTAATTCACCTCTTCTTGCCTCATAGGCTTTGGTGAGGATCAATTAAGAGAATATAAAAAGCCTTTGTGAACTAAATGTTATTGTTACTGTTAGAATTGTAATCTTGAGAAAGCTTCAAAAGTTGAGAGAGGGAAAAATTAGTAGTCCTGTGACATTTGTCTTCTTAGCCCATTCCACTCCCACAACTGCCTGCAGGCACAAGCTGTGATGTTTGGAAAAAGTTTAAGCAGAAATGATTGGACATTTTGCTCCAGTTCTGCCACCAAGCAGTTGAAGCACGAACAGCTTTGTTAATCTCCTTGGAAATATGAGTAGCTGTCAGTGCCTCCAGGAGAGTGAGTGTTGTAGCCCCCAGGTTTCTCCCTGGAGTTACTCAGGTAATTCTCACCATCATAGAGGGCTAGGTATTACCTTCAAATAGTGTTCTTTCCATTACCTATGCTGCCAGGCAAAACTTAATAACTTTATGTCAAAGTATTGTTCAAGTATAATAATCCTTAGTAACTCCAACATCACCCCTAAGCCACATTGGCATAAAGCTGCGGGTGTGAAGGGGATAGGGTAAGTGCTATGTGAATTAGCTTGAGCAAATTATCACTACAATTAGGGCATCAGCCTAAGAATCAGCCTTCATATATCTCTGGCTGGAATGACTCACCTCCTCCCAGCAGGTGTTGTCCTTGTTAGAAATGTGAGACTTGTGATGTGAGCTCCCCAAGAATGATGGGTGTAGCAGAAAGAGCAGACGTGACAATGCTGGCTCTCTTTACATCTCTTTACAGGTCCAGTTTCTTTACACGTCCCTGCTAAAGCAGCAGGAGGAACAGACACGTGTGGCTCTGTTGGAACAGCAGGTACTCACTAGGGTTGCTTCTAGATTCATTTGGACCATTGTAAAATGGGGTTTCCTCCATGTGTGCACTGTTCTGTACAGAACCTCTTGAAAGATTATGAAAATGTTTTTAAAACGCTTTAATGAGTAAAAACCGTTGATTTAGAGGCTGTTATCCATGTATCTCTGTTGTCTTTGGGCTACACTAGATTCTTTGAGGGTGCGAGGACAAATTTTTGGCAGATAGGAACTAGCGTTGGAAAAGAAAACTCTTTTCCAATTGTTTTTACAGTTCCTACTCTAATCTCCCTAATAGGGCTGCCTTATAACTTTAAACAGAGAGAAACCATCCATCTGTTCTCAGAGTGTACAGCAGAGATAACTCAATATATTTCAAACCAGTGAAACCAGTCTTTTTCCTTTCCTCCTTTGCCCTAAAAGGAGGGAGGAAAAATTGTAACTTACAGTTTTTAAAGTTGCCTTTCACCTACCTAGACATTAAACATTGTCTTTGGTCCTTGAATAAACTGAACTCTTAACCAAAACATCTTCCTTTTTCATTCATGAATTCTTACTGTGATAACATGATAAATACTTCTTTCTTATGCTAATAAAAACATGCAAGCATTTAGTTAAGACAACTAGACTGTATACAGCTGTACTTATCTTTTTCTGGGCATTTTTTTAGATGCAGGCGTGTACGTTAGATTTTGAAAATGAAAAACTTGACCGTCAAAACATGCAGCACCAATTGCAAGTAATTCTTATGGAGCTCCGAAAAGCAAGAAATCAAATAACACAGCTGGAATCATTGGTGAGTCCGGAATGATTAAAATTAGTTCTTATTTCCTTCTGTCTTCTTGGGCCATCTTT
>NW_006399778.1:4854648-4862596 GCF_000299155.1 Elephantulus edwardii | reverse complement strand
AGGATAGAGCAGGGTTTAGTGCTGTTGTGCATAGGGTCGCTAGGAGTCGTAAACGACTCGACGGCACATAACAACAACAACAACAAACTTAAAATATCTTAAACTTTTGGTTTTTTTTTCAGAAATGCTAAGAAAGGGTGGATAAAATGAAAAATAGGAAAGTGATCAAGATAGTGATCTTATACTTGTAGCTGTTAGGTTCCGTTAGTCCAATACAACTCATAGCGACTCAGTGAAAAACAGATCTGGGTCATCCTCATAATTTTCCCGATATCCTTGAGCCCATTGTTGTAGTCACTATGTCAATCTCTTGTTAAGGGTCTTTCTCTATTTTGACTATTCTCCTCTTCTCCAAGCATCACATCCCTTCCCAAGGAATAAAAATAATAGTGCTGTTTGGAGGCAAGGTGACAAACTTGTTTCACATGCTTTGGGCATGTTGCTACAAAGAAGAGGGAGACCTTCAATAAGACAGAATGACTCTGGCAACAGCAATGGGCTCAAGTGTGTCAGATGATGAAGATAGCACAAGATAGGCTCGGGTTCAGATCTGTTGTTCATAATATCGCTATGAGTTCTACTCAATGTGACAACATCTAACAATACGTCTAAAGTATGTGAGACAAGGCTTTGTCATCTTTGCCTCCAAGGGACCACTCTCACTGCACCTCACCGAGACAATTCTGTTCGTTCTTTTTCATTTGGCAGTCCTTGGGATGGTCAATATTCTTCTCCAACACCACAACTCAAGGCATCAATTCTCCTCTGTCATCTTTATTCATTGTCCAGCTTTCATAGGCATAGTAAGTGATTGAAAAGACCCTTGGCTTGAATCAAACACACCTTAGTTTTCAAACTGACATCATTATTCCTGACCAATTTGGAGAGGTCCCAGATCGCAGGCTTTCCCAATGCAATATGTCTGCTGACCTCTTGACTGCTAGAACCAAGAGTGTTGATTGTGGATCCAAGCAAAATGAAATCATTGACATTTTCAATCTTTCTCCATCTATCAGGATGTTGCCTAATAGTGAGAATTTTTGTTTTCTTGATTTTGAGATGCAATCCATGTTGAAGGCTGTAATCTTTGATCTTCTGCAGCAAGCACTTCAAGTCCTCTTCAGTTATAGCAAGTCATGTCATCTGCATAATGCAGGTTGTTGATGAGTTATATTGATACCACATGCTTCTTTATGAGTCCAGATTCCCAAATGATTTGTTCGGCACACAAACTGGACTGGGAGAAAGAAAGAAAACCTGGCCAACTGGTGTTGTGTGTGTGTGTGTGTGTGTGTGTGTGTGTGTGTGTGTGTGTGTTTAAAAGAAAACCAACCATTCAGTGTTCACTTGCTCTGTTTGAACAACAGCTTCTTGGTCTAGTATAGATTTCACATGTGTGCAATTAAAAGTTCACAACTTATTACTAATATCACAACTCAAAAACATCAGCTTTTCAGCCTTCCTTAATCATTGTCCAACTCTCACATGCATATGAAGCAACTGAAAATACAGGGTCAAATGCACTTAAGTCTTTTAACTAGCATTCTATCTCCAGCACATTAAAAAGGTTGATGGAAAGATATTTACCCAGTACAACGTGGTTTTATTTCTTAACTACTGTTTCTGTGGATATTGCCTGTATCCATTTAAAATAATATTGTTTGATAGCTTCTACGTTGTGTAGGATCACATTTTTAGGGAATGACTACAAATACTGATCTCTTTCAGTCAATTAACTAGGTGGCTATCTTAGGAATTTCTTGGCATAGATATACAGGGTTGCATCTGTTTGTCAAAACATCTCAATTGGTATTCCATTAATTCCTGGGGCTTTATTTCTTGTAATTACCTTCAGTACAACCTTAAATTCTTTCAGTGTCATTGGTTTTTGATCATATGCTACTTCTGAGATGGTTCTGTGTCATCCAGTTCCTTTTGGCACAGTATATGTATTGCTTTCATCTTTTGATGCTTCCTGCATCATTCATTATTTTGACCATAGAACCCTTACATAAGGCTTGGATTTGTTCTTCAGTTCTTACAGCTTGAGAAATAATGACAATGTTTTTCCCTTTCAGTTGTCTAACTCCAGGTGTCTGCTCATTTCATTATATTTTGATTTCTCTTTTTAAGCTGCCCTTATAAGTTTTCTGCTCAGCTCTCTTTCTGCCTCTTGCTTTGACCTTACCTTCTTTATGTTCAAGAACAAGTTTCAGAGTCTTTTCTGAGATTTTGTCCTTTCTTTCTTGCCTTTATTAATGTTATTTTGCTTTCTTCATGTATGATGTCCTTGATTTCATCTCAAAACTTGTCTGGTCTTCTGTTATTCATGATAAATGGATCAAATCTATTCTTTAAATGGCTTCTAAATTCAAGTAGGATATACTCAAGGTCATGCTTCCATGCTCATGGATTTTAAAAAAATTTTTTCCTGCTTCAGTTTAGACTTGCATTGTGAGTGAGTGATGGTCTGTTCCAGTCAGCCCCTGGCTTTGTTCTGATTGATGATATTGAATTTCATCATCTCTTTTGACAAATAGTGTACTTGATTTTTATCAGGTGACACCATCATAATTTAAAGGCATCTAGTCTTTTTTTTAAAAAAAAATATTTCTTATTCACTATACCACTGCCACCTGCAAATGAAAAAAAATCATACTCACAGTCAGTTCTGACTCAATGACCATCCAGTGGCCATAAATTGTAACGGGAGGACGATCATCATCCAGTGGCTGTAAATTTTAACAGGAAGAAACTGCCTGTCTCCTGAGGAGCTAGTGGTGGATTTGAATACCTGGGGACACAGCATTTTTGGTTATCACAAATCACTACAGGCTACACCCCAACCTGCATACAAGGTGACTGAAAATACGATGGAGGAGCTAGTGGTGGATTTGAATACCTGGGGACACAGCATTTTTGGTTATCACAAATCACTACAGGCTACACCCCAACCTGCATACAAGGTGACTGAAAATACGATGGAGGAGCTAGTGGTGGATTTGAATACCTGGGGACACAGCATTTTTGGTTATCACAAATCACTACAGGCTACACCCCAACCTGCATACAAGGTGACTGAAAATACGATGGAGGAGCTAGTGGTGGATTTGAATACCTGGGGACACAGCATTTTTGGTTATCACAAATCACTACAGGCTACACCCCAACCTGCATACAAGGTGACTGAAAATACGATGGCTTGGGCCAGTCACACCTCAGTCCTCAAAGTGACATATTTGCTTCTTAACACCCATAGTTGAGAAGCTCTAATGATAGAATATGTAGCATGTTGCACTGTTAACCAGCACCCATAGTTAGTAGTTAATAAGAATAATGTCTGCAATGTCTAGTGTTATGACAGAAAGTGCCTAAAGTTTGGGATTTAACAATAGTGATTCTTTTTTTCCTCAGGGATTTCTAAATAGGAAATATTCAAGGCATATTTACTGTTATAATAGAACATAGCAATTGCCTTGAAAATTGTGGGTTGGCTTACTTTATTTATTGAAAAAAATCACTTATGTGAGGAGAGTTACTCATATGAGCTCTTTTGTTACTCACTGTTGGTGTTTTTTCTAGAAGATACTTTCCTGAAAGGGAAATACAAACTTGGTTTTCCCTTGTTCAGCTTTACCCTGCATCTGCAAACATGCATGGAAACAGCAGGGTGAGAACTTGTGTCACAGTCTACACCCACGCTTATGATCGATCTACCCCTGCGTGGGCACTATGTGCACTGTTCACGTGGCTTCCACTCTAAGAAAGCATTGGCATGGAAGTGTTTCATATGAGGGCTCCTGTCTGCACATATATATTTTGTTTGTTTGTTTTTCTTGTTGTGTATTGTTGAATCAGATCCGACTGGCACAGGAGGAGATTGCCCCTCTTCCAGAGGATCATGTGGTGGATTTGAACTGCATACCTTCGGGATTGCAGCGCAATATATATTTATTTTTAAATAAGTGCTATCTCATTGATTTTCAAAAAGAAAAGTGAACCGAGGCAGGGGTCGGCAGGGAGGAAAACGTGCAAAAATGAATGAATGGAAATCCAGGTCTCTATAAGCTTTCATTAAAACGTCCATTTAAAAAAAGAAGAAAAGGGGAGCTCTGGTGGCCTAGTGGCAAGAAGCTGTACTCCAATCCCAAAGGTACATGGTTCGAATCCACCAGATGCTCTGCCAGAGAAGGAGGGACAATTTCCTCCTGTACCAGTCAGATCTGATTTGACGGTTGTTGTTGTTGTTGTTGTTGTTGTTATGTGCCGTCGAGTCGTTTGCGACTCATAGTGATCCTATGTACAACAGCCCTAAACTGTGCTCTATCCTGTGCCAACCTCATTGCCTCTGACACACCCATCCCGAGTACCCCAGTCACTGAATCAATCCACCTCATAGAGGGTCTTCCCCTCCTGCGCTGTCCCTCCACTCTACCCAGCATGATGTCCCTCTCTAAAGACCTGTCTCTCCTTACAACATGTCCAAAGTGTGTCAGACGAAGCCCCAGAATCCTTGCCTCCAAGGAGCAGCCTGGTTTAATCCTCTCTACGATGAATCTGTTTGTTTTCTTGGCACTCCATGGTACATTCAATACTCTTCTCCAGCACCACAGCTCAAAGGTGTCAATTCTCCTTCTATCCTCCCTAGTCATTGTCCAGCTCTCTGATGCATAACAAGTGATTGCAAAAACCATGGCCTGTATCAGGCGGACCTTAGTCTCCAGAGAGACACTGTGGCTCTTCAGTATTTTGGAGAGGTCCCTAACCACAGACTTTCCCATCGCAATACGTTTTTTGATTTCCTGGCTACTGGTGCCAAGAGTGTTGACCGTGGAGCCGAGCAAACTGAAGCTGTGAACAATCTCAATCTCTTCGCCATCCATCCTGATGCTACCTATTGGTCCAGTGGTGAGAATTTTTGTCTTCTTAACATTGAGCCTCAGTCCATATTGAAGGCTGCAGTCCTTGACCCTCTGCAGTAAGTGCATGATGGTACATGCACACACACACACAAAATTTAAAAAAAGAAGAAAAAATGCTATCTCAAGTAAGTTGAAAGGTATGATGTCCATTTCTTAGGATCTTTTGTTGACATTTCTCATGAAGTTGTGTGACTGTACAGAAAAAAATAAAATAAAAGCAATGTCACATTAGAAAACTCATGTAATGATACTGGGAAAAACTAATATAAAACAATGCTTAGATGATGATACAGTGTGAGCACTTATATTAAAAGGTAGACGTCTGCATACTGTTCATATCAGCCAAGTGCATCTAAAAAAGGTGGTGGTGGTGTTGGTATTAAGTACTATGGAGTCAGAGCTGACCCATAGCTGACCCTCAAGTGAGTTTTCAGAGGCAAGAAATCACACCAGAGGAGAATGCCCTTCTTTCTCCCATGGAGCAGCTGGTGCATTTGAATCACATGCCTTTGGGTTGGCAGTAAAACACCTTATCACGAAGTCACCAGTGAAAGGACCAGTTATCAGAAACTCAGTTACATTCCTGTATCTGAAGTAACTGATAAGATTCAAATAGGTTTCCGAACTGTTTCCCTGAACTATGGTTAGCCAATTGAAGGTGGACAAATACCCAAACTACTGTGGATGGCCAATCATAACGTGTATGGTTGGGCAGGGGGGTAGCAGAGGTATAAAAGGAGGGGCAGACATCAATTCCGGGCTCTCTGGATGCTGCTGTGCCAGCACGCGGGAGCCCAGGTTCGAACTCGAAATAAACTTTGTTAATTCGGCTAACTGGCTCGGTGATCTTTTTGAGGACTCACTCCGTTACAACCAGAACTCCCTAAATAATAATATTTTTAAAATAGTTTGAGCCTCCCCTTCATAAATCAAGGAGCGAGGTCTATCCCTTTGGGAATGTAACTTTTTGATAAATCTTTGTTGTTGTTGTTGTTGTTATGTACCATCAAATCACTTGTGACTCATAGTGACCCTATGTACAACAGTACAATCAAGATGGGCTAAGTGCCCATCAACAAACGAATGGCTAGAGAAGCTGTGGTATATTCGCACAATGGAATACTATGCTGCATTAAAAAACAAAAAACTCATGCAATATTATTCAAAATGGTTGACTCTGGAGAACATTATGCTGAGTGAAAGTTCTGAACCCTGTTCTATCCTGTGTCACCCTTTTTGTCTCTGACACACCTACCCTCATTATGCCAGTCACTGAATCAACACATCTCATTGAGGGTCTTTCTCTCTAGCCCTGTCCCTTCACCCTTCTAAGCATGATGTCCCTCTCTAAGGACTGGTCCCTCCTTGCAACATGCCCAAGGTATGTCAGATGAAGCTTCAGAACTCTTGCTTTCAAGAAGCAGCCTGGTTTCACCCTCTCTCGGACAAACCTGTTTGTTCTGCTGGCAGTCTATGGTGTATTCAATACTCTTCTCCAATACCACAGTTCAAAGGCATCAATTACTATTCTATTATCCCTAGTCATTGTCCAGCTTTCTGACACAAAGCAAGTAATTGCAAAGACTATGGCCTGGATTAGGCTCACCTGTCTCCAGATTGACGTTGTTCTCCAGTACTCTGAAGAGGTCCTTCACAGCAGACTTTCCCAGTGCAATTTGTCTTTTGATCTCCTGGCTGTTACTGCCATGAGTGTTGACAGTGGAGCCAAGCAAACTAAAGTTGCTAACTGTTAGATATAAAAAAGAGTGCAAGGGTGCGACGGAGAGAAACAAAGGAAGAAACTGATCCCAAGAAATGAACAGTCCTTTCTTTATTGTGCAGTCTGAGAGAAACGCCAAGTGACCCAGCCCCATGACCTGCAGACAGGATCCAAATGGGGGCTCATGGGTAGTTTGGGGGGGTTTCCTTTTTATAGGGGTCCTGGGGCAGACTAAGATGGTATTTCTTGGAATTTGATGTGTTAAGTTAGGCTTTAGCACCTTTTTTCCAAGCTCAGACTCTTATCAGGATCCATTGTCTGGTCTGGTCTTTGAAATAACTAGCTTAGATGTTATCAATTTTCTCAGGAAGTGATGAAGCTTGAGGATGGTGGGACAATTGTCATATTCTTCCTTCACTAACCTCACTGTCTATCATGATGTTACCAATTGGTCCAGTGGTGAGAACCTTTGTCTTCTTGACATTGAGCCTCAATCCATATTGAAGGCTGCAGTCCTTGACCCTCTGCAGCAAGCACTACAGGTCCTCCTCAGTTTCATCAAGCAGGGTTGTGTCATCTGCATAACGCAGGTTGTTGATGAGTCTTCCTCCGATATTGATGCCATACTCCTCCTTTTAGAGCCCAGCCTTATAGAGAATCTGTACAGCATATTGACTGAAAAGATATGGAGATAGTGTCAAGCCATGACCAAGGTCAAAGGGAGAACAAAGGATTCAAGGATATCAACAAAGGGAGTAAACTAAACAGCCTCAACTACCATGGAGTGCCCCTCCCCTCCCTAGAACACCACCCACCTGGCTATACCATAATGGAATGTCCCTCCCTTACCTCCCTAAAGACCCTCACTATAAAACCTGACCTAAGATCATCCATACACATACAAGGAAGTCCAGTGAATACCACTATCATTCAGATATATACACAACAACCAGAGCCAAAGAAGAGTAACTATTTCTGAACACTTCTATCAACCTTTACACTCAGAGATCAACAGAGCATGCAATCAAGATGCAGTAATAATGATGGGTAACGAATGCAAAAGTTGGGAACAGAGAAAAAGATTCAGTAGTTGGAAAACATGGACTCAGTGACAAATGTAGCTGGAGATAGAATGATTGAATTTTGCACAATCAATGACTTATTCATTGTAAACACATTTTTAAGGAGACATAAACGCAGGTTATACACATGGATTTCACCTGATGGTATGCATAGGAATGAGATTGATTACATCTGCAGAAAGAACTGTTGGAGAAGCTCAATATCAGCTGTGAAAACTAGGCCA
>NW_006399778.1:4845984-4852596 GCF_000299155.1 Elephantulus edwardii | reverse complement strand
CCTCTCCAAAGTACTGAAAAACAATGCTGTCTCTCTGGAGACTAAGGTGCATCTGATACAGACCATGGTCTTTGCAATCACTTGTTATGAGTCAGAGAGTTGCACAATGACCAAGGAGGATAGAAGGAGAATTGATGCCTTTGAGCTGTAGTGCTGGAGAAGAGTATTGAGGGTACCATGGACTGTTAAGAAAACAGACTCATCCTGGAGAGGGTTAAACCGGGCTGCTCCTTGGAGGCAAGGATTCTGAGGCTTTGTCTGACATACTTTGGACATGTTGTAAGGAGAGACCGGACCTTGGAGAAGGACATCATGCTTGGGAGGGTGGAAGGCAGGTGCAGGAGGGGAAGGCCCTCCATGAGGTGGATTGATTCAGTGACTGAGGTGATCTGGATGGGTGTATCGGAGACAGTGTGATTGGCACAGGACAGAGCAGAGTTTAGGACTGTTGTACATAGGGTCGCTATGAGTCGCCTGCGACTCGACGGCACATAACAATAACATCAATATAGAGAGATCAGCTGGCCCAGTGGACAGAAGGCGATGCTACCAAGCCAAAGGTGGGTGACTTTTAATCCGTGGCCCTACGGCCTGTCTTTCATTGTTTTTGTTCAGATATTCCTCTAGGTCGCATAGCCCTGGTGTACAAGTAGCCGTACAGCGGTAGCTTGTGGTTGCTGTGAGGCTGAACACTGCAACACTGATGTGTCAAATGCATTAATGGTTGATTACCCAATGTGGACAGAGCGGGGTGGGGCTCCCCGATTAAAACAAGCTTGGAAGGAGGAGTGGCATCCACTTTCATAATAGCTTGCCTCCAGAAATCCTATGAACCTGGAGAGAGGATGAAAGGCACCCAAGCGTCCAGGACTCTCCTTCATAGGGTCGCTATTAGTCGCCTGCCACTCGATGGTACTTAACAACAACAACAAGCCCCATTGCCCCAGTTACTGTATCAATCCATCTCATCCAGGGTCTTCCTCTCCTGTGCTGTATTCTCAAACCTTCCAAGCACGATGCCCTTCTTCAAGGACAGTCTCCAGCATCAGGACAGCAATAGGACTGCATTAGGACAGGCATATTTGACCTGTACTAACTCCACAAGAGCACTTCCCTCATCAACCACATCCTCAGTACAAAACTAATTCCCTTGAGGTCAGACATGGGTCCAAAATCCATTGGAATGGCTACATAGACTTGACAGAGCCATACAAAAGAAGAATCGATGCCTTTGGGTTGTGGTGCCGGAAGAGTACTGAAGACACAGGGGACTGCCAACAGAACAAACAGGTTGTCTTGGAGAAGGTAAAACCAAGCTGCTCCTTAGAGGCAAGGATTTTGAAGCTCTGTCTCATACACATTGAGCACATGACCAGGAAGGAAAAGTCCTTGGAGA
Source organism: Elephantulus edwardii (assembly GCF_000299155.1). Lineage (NCBI taxonomy): Eukaryota > Metazoa > Chordata > Mammalia > Macroscelidea > Macroscelididae > Elephantulus > Elephantulus edwardii. The sequence continues at coordinate 4,851,200 of NW_006399778.1, read as the reverse complement.
AGGATGTCATGCTTGGAATGATGGAGGGACAGAGCAGGAGAGGAAGATCCCAGATGATATGGATTGACATAGTAACTAGGGTAACGGGGGTTAAGTGTGTCGGGATAGGGCAGGATTCAGAGCTCTATGTACATAGGGTCATTATGGGTCGATGGCACGTAAAAAACCAACTATTTTTTTTTCAAATTAATAGAATTTTATTACAAGAATCAGATGCATTTTGAAATCAGATGCATAGGACTTGTCTGGTCTCATTTCTGTAGCTGGAAAACTCCTAGCTATCACTCATCAGCCTGCTGAACAGTTCCTTTTTTTTTGGAGACATAGATACAGCCAAAAATTTCTAGATATCTTTGTTTTTAACTGTTGTAGCTTGCTGAATCAAAGCAGCTGAATTTGATACAAGCCCAATGTAATTTCCTTCAAGAATTAACTCATCTTTCTGGGCTTGAAATACTGATCAAGCAACACCTGGTCTCATTAGAATTCTCCAAATGTATTTTTCACACAAGAAATTTCAAATTTCAACCAGAGATCCACTCTCTTGAGTCACAACATTGATGGGGAAATGAGCACACACAGACCTCATCTTGTAACAAAAGCCCAGTGTAACATACTTGATCGTGTTCTGTACGTAGCTACAGATGGCGTGAACAGTAGCCAGTTCCTTCCTGTTTCCCCACCATTTCTCAACAGGAAGCCTCTTCTTCTTTCGTTTGGAGGAGAATGAGTTCTACATTGATGTGATTAAAGTCCCTCCTCAAGGTTTCCCACACGCCTTTCAGGATAACTGTGCGGCCCTTCAGAGTAATGTCGACATTCTCTGGAATGGCGACAGTCTGGTTGCTGAGAATGGTCTTCATTCTCGCAGTAAATGTGGCAAAGAACAACTCACTATTATGGGGTTTATTAGGCAAGTTAACAAGCTACACTTCAGATTGACAGCAGGATACAATGCCTTAGTCCTGATAGCCTCTCTAGCCTGCTTTCAAGCACTTTGACCTTCAACTTCACAGCTTAGGTCAGTGTAACAAAGTTCTCTTAATTCAGCTAACCATGGCATTGCATTTTCCCTTAGTCCTCCAGCAAGATTGGGTTAAAGGCCTCTGGATCTGGCTCCATGGGGCAGCAGTCCCAAGTCAGCTGTTTCTCAGCTCTCTGATTCTCTACTGAGGCTGCTATTGCTCTTGTGTAGATCCCAGTCTTCCTGGCACAGGAATCTCTGCAGTGCTTCTTCTTTCCTTTTGGCTTTGAAATTCCCAAATTCTGCCGTTGAATGAGCTCATTTTAATGGCAAGACTAGCCAATCCTCTTGTGGATAATAACAGTATGATCTTATCCATCCATGTGACAAATTATTAGCCGCTAGGAAATCCATTATTTGAACAATAAGCTCTTGACAGCACAAAAAGGAAATATTACAAGTAAATGGCAGCTTCTTTAACTGGTATCCATTCATTCTTTCATTAATAGTAATTTTCTCAGTATTTCTTATCAGTCAGTTACCAATAAGGCAAAATTAAACAGGATTCCCTCTTTGAAGTAAACCACAGGCATCTGGATATTATACTATTTTTTAGAAGAGGCAGATATAATTCTACTTAAATAATTCATTAGGGAGCTTGATTGTATTGTTCTTGTTGTCTTTTTTGTTTGCTTTGTTTTTTTTTATTTTTTCTTGTTGTATTTTTAAATTTTATTTTATTATTTTTTTAAATTTATTTTTTTATTTATTATTTGTGTGTGTGTGTGTGTGTGTGTGTGTACCATCAAATCAGATCTGAATGGTACAGGAGATTGTTCCTTCGTCTCCAGCAGAGCATCTGGTGGATTCGAACTGCGCACATCTGGGACTGCAGTGCAGCTTGTTGTTGTTGTTGTTGTTAAGTGCTGTCAAGTCGTAGGCAACACATAGTGACCCTATGAACGAAAGACCTGAACGCTTGTATAACTTTCATCCTTTCTCCAGGTTCATGGGGTTTCTGGAGGTAAACTATTTCAGAAATGGATGCCACTCCAGCTTTTTTTTTTTTTCCACTTTTAAAGAATTTATTTTACACCTATTATACCAGTTTGCCATTTTCAAACACAGAACTCCCTAATCAGACAATGGACAGACCTTATTATAAACAAGATACACTATCACTTGTCTTCAAACATTACTGCACATTTAATGTCATGGTTTGACAATGCGTTCTTGAAACAATCTGCAGACAACTACTGATGGACAAAGAACACGTGGAGTAGACGCTGTCCTCAATGGTTTATTAGGGACACGCTTTACAAACACCGCTCTCAGCGGTAGCGGTGCAGCTGCAGGGTGTTGCGTCTCCTCCAGGCAGCGCGGCGAGAGCCCCCGATGGTGTGGTGGAACTTGTGGCCTTTGCCCAGGCCGCGGCTCTTGCGTCCGGCCGATGTCAGCCCGCGCATCTCCCGGTGTTTGTGGACAGGCTTTGTGATCCATTGGGTGTCGGGATTTCTTCTGATCGCTTTATGGAATGGATCAATGAGGATAACCTCAAAGAACTTGTACGTGGAATCTTCACCCACCCAGTAAGAATTCAGGACCCTCAGGGCCCTGCAGTGGCGGCCAGCTCGTTCCTCAGCGACGGACTGGAGGCTCCGCGCGAACTTGAGCTGGTTCACACCGTGGTGGACAGGCTTGCCGTAGGTGGCTCCCTTAGGGACCGGGCGTTTGCGGCCACCCCGGCGAACTCGAATCCTGTAGATGACGTAACCTTGCTTGGCCTTGTAGCCCAGCCTGCGCGCCTTGTCCGGCCGCGTGGGGCGCGGGGCCCGGTGCAGCGCCGAGAGCTGGCGGTACTGCCAGCAGCGCACCCGCAGGAGGAAGCGCATCACGTCCGACTGCTTCTTCCGCCACAGCTCCTGGATGTACTTGTAGGCGCCCATCTTGGCTCAACCTGATGGAAGCCGCCGCAAGCCACTCCAGCTTTTGAGCTTATTGGAATCAGAAGCTCCACCAAATACTGTCTGCCAAGAGTAACCGTTATCGCATTTGGCACATCAGTGTCACAGTGTTCAGTTTCAGAGCAACCATGAGTTACCTCTGTGTGTGTTGTCTTGATTATATACACCACCATACATAATTAGCACTGGGAGAGAGGAAATACAAAATTTTAATTCAGAGCATATGAATAAGCTTAGTATATTACATATAAACTTTTTTGGTAATGTTCCTCCTTTTTTGTATAAACAAGAAATACTATGATTAAAAAAAAAACCAATCTCCTTATGCCAACTAAAATCATGTGCTTCCTAGAGTCTGTATCCTAGGATTGTTGTTTTCTTTTTTTTTCTGTCCACATATCACAGTTTGTTTGACAAAGAGAAAGTGGAACTTGAATAAACAATTTCTATCTTTTCTCTCTTTTTTTTTAAGTTAAAGAAGCTTTATTAAGGGGTCTCCTTAATAGAGGGAATCCCAAGGTGGGATTCCTTGGTCTGCAGAGAGAGAAACAGTCAGAGGGACAGACTAGGGAAGTACTGCCGAATAAACAGTTTTCTAATGCAGTTCTTTTAGTATATAAATAATCAAAATGAACTCCATTGCTTAAAAAAAACCCATAAACACAAATTTTTACCACTTAATTGTATAGGTGGTTGTTGTGTGCCATCAAGTCACAACTGACCTGTCATTAACCCTCCAGCAGGAAATCAAAAGACAAATTGCATTGGGAAAGTCTGCTGTCAGAGATCCCTCTAGAGTACAGAAGAGTAATGATATCAGTCTGGAGACTAAGGTACGCCTGATTCAGGCCATCGTCTTCACAATTACTTGCTATGCATCCAAGAACTTGACTATAACTAAGGATGATAGAAGGATTGTTGTCTTTGTGGTGCTGGAGAAGAGTGTTGAATATACCATGGACTGCTAGGAGAGAAAACAGGTCTGTTCTGAAGAGAGTAAAATGAGGCCACACCCTGGATGCAAGGATTTTGAAGTTCCATCTCACATACTTTGGGAATGTGACCCAGAGAGACTAGTCCTTGGAGAAGGGACATCATGCTTGGAAGGGTGGAGGGACAACGCAGACGAGGAAGATCAATGAGATGATTGACTCAGTGACTGGAGAAATGGGATTAGGTCTTTCAAAGGCGATGAGATTGGCTCAGAATAGGGCAGGTTTCAGAGCTAGTGTACATAAGGGGTCACTATGAATCACATGTGACTCCATGGCACATAATAACATCAAGAACACAATCATGATACTGCCTATTGGCTCAGTGGTGAGACTTTGTTTTCTTGATGTTGAGATGTAATCTATAGTAAAGGCTGTAGTCCTTGACCTTTTGCAGAAAACACTTCAGATCCTCCTCAGTTTCCACAAGCAAGATTGTGTCATCTGCATAATGCAGTTTGTTGATGAGTCTTCCTGTGATCTTGATGCTATATTTATTTTTAATAAAGTCTAACCTCCTTCCTACCATCTGCTCTTTTGGGTACAGAGCTTGTCTGTCAGATGCTGTACTGAAGCAGAGCTCACAAATTAAAACAGACTAGGAAGGATTGGGTATCTACATCTTAACAGGCCCTCAAAAACCCTATCAACAATATAGCTTGAGGAGTTAGCATCCATTAATTAAGAGGTTAGTCTTCATTCATTTTATCCTACTGGTTACAAAAGAAGAGTCCCTTTTTATCGTAAAATGTTAACTTCAAATTATTACATGGTATTGATGAAAATGTTGCTGTTATGTGCTATAGAGCTGCCTGCAACTCATAACAACCCCTATGTACAACAGCCCTAAACCCTGCTCTATTCTTTGCCAATCTCATTGTCCATGACACAACTGCCTAGTCACTGAATCAATCCATCTCATCCAGGGTCTTTCTCTCTTGTGCTGTCCTTCTACCCTCCCAGGAATGACATCACTCTATAAGGACTGGTCCCTCCTTGCAACATGTCCACAGTATGTCAGATGAAGCTTCAGAATCCATGCCTCCAAGGAGCAGCTAGTCTCACCCTTTATAGAATGAATTTGTTTGTTCTCCTAGCAGTCCATGGTATATTCAACACATTGTCCAGCTCTCTGATGCATAGCAAGTAATTGCAAAGACAATGGCCTGGGTCAAGCGCACCGTAGTCTTCAGACTTATATCGTTGCTCTTCAGTACTTTAGAGAGGTCCCTAACAGCAGACTTTCCCATCGCAATACGTTTTTTTATTTCCTGGCTGCTGGTGCCAAGAGTGTTG
>NW_006399778.1:4820435-4845694 GCF_000299155.1 Elephantulus edwardii | reverse complement strand
ATAGCAATTGACGTATTTCAGCTAGCAGATGCTGCCCTGGACGTGCTCAAGACAGAATTAAGCTCTCCAAAATAACAATAGTACCGAAATTGAGAAACGCTGCCTTAAAACAAGTGGGGGTGGAATGGATAGGGTTATTTCCCACACTTACTTACCACACTGAGATAAAACCACGCAGGAAACCCCCCCCTTCCGCAAGAAGTGGCGAATTCCCGCCTCTTTGAAGTGACCCCGCCCTTCTGTGGGGACTAAGGCGCGGGCGGGGCGAGCCCTGAGAAAATAAACAAAACAAAAATAAAGGATACATGGCTGCGATCTGGGCTCTACTCTTCCGCACTTCTTCTGCAAACACTCCAAAAGGAGCTCTGGTGGTACAGTGGTGAGGAGTTGCCCCACCAACTCAAAAGGCACTGAACCACCTTTTCAAACCCAACAGTGGCTCCTCCATGGGCGGAGCTTGCCCACCTTGCTCCTGCCAAGCAGCTGGTAGATTCAAACCTCATGCCTTTAAATTGACAGTACAGTTTCTTATCACTGTCAAGAGATCAAGATCGTACTCAAAACCACCAATTACAAAAAAACCAAAAACCAAGAAAAAAAAAAACAAACCACCGCTTAAGACATTAGAGAAGAAACTCCGCTGGGTGGAAAAGTACCTAAATGGAGCACGCAGAGCATGCGCACGAACGTTGGCACAGTGGGAGCGGTTCTTTTCTAGCCCGCTTCCCCCCCCCCCCCAAGCAGCCCGAAATGTGCATGCGCAATAGAACCCAGTGGGGCGGTGCTGGTACATCCGGGTGTTCGGCGGCCTGTGGCTGTTTTGTTTTCTTGGCCCAAAGTAGAAGAAAGTAAGGCTGCCCCACGCGGTGCGACACCCGGCTCTGGACCTACCGCACGGGCGGGGTCAGACGTAAGTGCCAGGCGGGGAGCTGGGGGAAGGGGGAACACAGCCTCAATCTGGGGTTCTCACCAAGGACTGGATAAGTGGCATCGTTGCTTCCATCCTTTGAAACACTGTGGACTGAGGTTGTGCATCAGTGGACCCCTTCCTGGACACTTCAATGTCCTTTGTCCGGCCTGCAGTTGGAGAGGGCGACGACGTCCTGCCTGCGAGACTAGACGGGGAAGATGCAAATGAATCTGCGTCCCTCCTTCCGGAGATCACAGTTTCCCTGAAAATTATTTAGACTCCAACTTTAGTGATGGTGAAGCCGAGGCCGCCAGAGAGTGTAACCTGTCTAGTTTACAAAGCGAGGGAGGTCGTCTAGTTCCCAGACTTTCCAAGTGTCTGTACACTCTGTAGACCTAAAATTCCCACAGTCTGGAGGGTGGAGTTTGGGCAGGAGTGTGCCAGTAATCATGGAAAGCCGAATGGACTTGGGGCGGGGGCATTTGGGAGAAGTGAAACTCTACTAGACTGTTTCTCCCAGGGAGGAATATGAGTGACTTCTCAAATTGAACTGGTCTTAAAATTGCCCTAAGGGCGTTTGTTGTGTTGTTGTGTACCCTACAGTCGGAACTCATCTTTAGCTGACCCTCTATGGCAAGTTTTCGGAGGCAATTAATTGCAGGGGATGAGATCGCCCATCCTTCAGTGGAGTGGCTGGTGACCTGGAACTGAGTGCCTCCGACATTGCAGCGCAGCATCTTGCCACTGGGCCACCAGATCTCCCTTCATTATAGTCACTTTTGAATATTTCATATGCAAAAGGGACCTTTTTTTTTTTCTTTTAATGTACTCTTTTTAAGGGTTTAGTGTTTCTAGATAGCCATAGATGGATTTAGCCTTTCTCCTAGGAGTTTGGGTGTGTCTTGATTATTTGGAAGTCTTATGTAATTCAGTTTTCTGAACTCTTAAATAGAGTGCCTTTGAAATGTTTTGTGTAATTCACTAAGACGATTTAGACTTGTTACAGTCATTTAAATAGCAGTGGATTTTTGTGTTTGTGTGAATGAATATTTACTTTAGCACTATGCTTTCTTTTTTGGTTGCAAAGCATCTATTAGAATTATAGGTAGAGATAGTAAATGAAAAGCCCCTTGGATACAGGCTTGGGGAAAGAAAAACTGGTGAGATGAAAGGAAGTGGTGTGGGAGGAGGTAAAACCTGCAGTGCAGTGTTTTATTTCTTAATCTCAGTGAAGAAACACATATACAGTCATAAAATGTATTCACTCCTTAAAAGCAAGAAAAAATTCATTTGAATCGATGCTTTAACTCAGAGCCAAAATTTAACACTTATCTCTCCACTATTCTAATGCCCTAAACTGTAAATCTCATATCATTTAGTTTGGAGTAAAAATGATAGAAAAGAACTTTGTGGTTTAATAAGTCTTCTGATAAGGTTACTGAGAGATTCACATAAACTAATAGTTTTGCTGGTCTAGTCAGTAACCAGTTGTACTGCTTAGCCAAAGACAGGCAGTTCAAATCCACAGAGCAGCTGTTCTGTGGGAGAAAACTGGGCAGTCTCCTCCCATAAGATTTACAGCCTTTGAAAACCTGCTGGAGGATCAGTTCTGAGTAGATTCCAACTTGACACGAGTAAATGAGTGAATTAAATAACTTGCTTGAAAATAAATAAAACATCTATGGGGGGGGGCGTCAAGTGGTTGTCAGGAAACCTTTAATATTTGGCCAGTCACTTTTGTTCATTTTGTTTCTGTGAAACCATCTTTTATGTTAAAAAAAGAAAAAAAAAAGCTGCAGGATTCCATATTTTGTTTTCCATTCCAAAGTTACAATGTAGAAATTCATCAAAAACGAAATAAAATGTTCTGAAAAATTAGGTGAACCCAAAATAAAGCATTTGTAATTGTGTGATGGGAGCTCTGGTGGCCTAGTGGCATAGAAGCTGTGCTGTTATCCCAAAGGCGCTCAGTTCAAAGCCACCAGATGCTCTGCTGGAAGAGGAGGGATATTCTCCTCCTGGACCAGTCGGATTGAATTCGACGGTACACACACACACACACACACACACACACACACATAATAAAAACATAAATTTTTTAAAAAGCTGTGCTGCAATCCCAAAGGCATGTGCTTTGAGACCACCAGTTGCTCCGCTGTGCAAGTAACTGCCTCTGAAAACCCACCTGAGGGTCAGCTATGGGTATGTTCCCACTCGGTGGTATACAACACACATAGTTTTTTGATTGCTTTCAAGATAGTTCAGAACTGTGTGCACATCATTTTTCTATTATAGTCAGATTTGAAGTAAATGACATACTCTTTGCTTTTTTGAATTGAAATTTTAATGAAAGTTCATAGATACTTTGGATTTCCATTATTCATTGTTGCACGTTTTCCTCCTTGCACACCCCTTACCCCAGTTCACTTTTCTCTTTGAAAAAAAAAGAAAATTCTTTCATTGTTACACAATCCCCCCGCCCCGGTCCACTTTACTATGCAGCTCTTATTCTGGACTCCTGTCATAAAAATAATACCTAATCATATATTCCTTTTAAACAGTTCTCTCCCTCATCTGTTTCAATGCAGTGTATATTATTTATCTTACGTGACCTGAAAAAATGTCTGGATTCTTAGAAGGCCTGAGATGTTCCGAATGCATTGATTGGGGGGAAAAACGTAATACTATTGCTTCCATTGCTGCTGGTGTTCTAGTAAGTATCATGACCAATGGGGGTTTTCGTTATTTTTTTTTTAAATTTTTTAAAATAATTTTAATGAACATTTACAGAGATTTTGGAGTTTTCATTATTTTGATGTGCTTATATATTTTGAAGTCTTTGTGATTTTTTTAAAATATTCACTCTTCCTTGACCAAGGAATTTGCTTTATAAATGTTGATAGTCCTTTTTGTTTCCTAAAAAAGAATTGTAATGCAACTATATAAAAACTATATAAATTATGAAAACACAGTTAAAATGTGGACCCCCCCACCCCGATATTATTTTGTTTTGTGTATGAGAGAATTTATTTATTCCATTCGGAGAGCTGAGATTGTTTCGAAATGTGTTGAGTTTTCTCCTTTTTAGTAAAAGGAGCGTCATAAGATATAATTTATGTATTTATTCACTGTGTGGATTATTAGTGTATTTTGTAGCAAGTCATGGTGGTGGACTCAAAAACTGTCTTTTTGATGGTTTGAAAGCACCAGTGGTATCAGCCTCAAGGAGAAAGATGAACAACCTCCTCCATTACAGTTTACAGACTCAGAAACCTGATGGTTCTCTAGGAGTTGGAACAAACGCAATAGCAATGAGGTTTTTTAATGGATACGTTGAGTTACAAGGAAGTGTTCGAGAAACTTTCAGGTAGATCAGTCAAGAAAACACATCAAAGTTAGCTTTCTTCTTAATTACATAAAAAAAAATCAGGGAACTCATTAGAATATGTTGCTTAGAAGTAGTTTATGGTATAAATTTTTTCATTATACCGCAAATCCCTCAAGGGATCTGGTATTTTATGATTTTTATGGAACCATTTGTGCGAAAGAATAAATTTAAAATGAAAGCATGAATAAAACTCCCGAGTTTAATACCTCATTCTTCCCTTTACTTCATCCTTGGCACTTAGAATCTATGAATGTAATTATCCTATACTTTTTCCAAAGTAATGGCAAAACTGAACATGACTGGAAATTCTGCTTTCCCAAATGGCAAATAAAGCTTTGAATTTTCGATCATAAAAATATTTTTAGTGTGTCAAGCTAAAGGTTAAAAAAAAAAGTGACGCACTACTTGAGCTAACCATTAGAAATGTTACTAGTTGTGTATGAGTGTATTTATAACCTGATAAGAATAATTTGACCAGCCAGAAATAGGTATTTTTAAATAATTGCTGGGAGATGATGGAGTGCTGGAGCTAACTGAATCAGACCTGGGAGTAGGATAGAAGTCTATTTTTAAACCTCCTAAGTGTATTTTGGCATTCCTTGGAGGCAAAGATGGTCTCATATTTTGGGTATGCTATTAGGAGGGGCTTGGAAAGGTGTAGGAGTCAAAGAGGAAGACCCTCACCAAGATGCATTGACACAATAACTGTAACAGTGGACCCAAGGATAGGAGAGATAATGATGGCACAGGTTAAGGCAGGTATGTATCCATTGTTCACAGGGTCACCGTGTGTTGTGGTCCACTTGATATTACCTAACAACAGCAACAAATGTGTTTATCAGAATTATATTAATACCAGTTTACTGTAGTTTCTGCTCTAAGGTTTAAAGATAATGATGCTGTTATAATTGTTTTTTAATATATGTTTGGACTTGATAACATTCAGAACTATATTCAGTTAGGATCAGTTATAATTTGAGGTTTAATTTAAATTAGAGGGCACGGCTGGCACAGTGATTAAGCACATGACTGCCAACCAAAAAGGTCAGCAATTCAAACCCACCAGCTGCTCCATGGGAAAAAAAGATAGGAAAGTCTGTTTCTGAAAAGATTACAGCTTTCGAATCTCCAGGGGCACTTCTGTCCTGTACGCATGTTATGAATTGGAATCTACTTAATGGCAATTGGGTTTTGCTTTTAACTTAAATTTAGCATGGCACTTGAAATTGTGGTCTACATTGTGGTTCTTTTTTTTTATTAAATAATTTTAATGAGCATTTACAGAGATTTTGGATTTCCATTCATTCATTGTACATTGTGGTTCTTAAAGCTAGGGACATCAAAAGGAAAAGCATGTCTACAGAGCTGTGAACTTACTATTTGTTGTTGTGTTGACTGTAAAGATAATTTTGAAATTTGTCAAAAAAGATCTCATCACTTGCACTGTAACTTTCATTTGTTTCATTTAAGTTTTTCACAGGCTGGTGGATTATCATAGATGCAGCTGTTATTTATCCCACTATGGAAGAGTTCAACCACTCGTACCATGCCTGTGGTGTTATAGCAACCATAGCCTTCCTAATGTAAGTGTCACTGTTACTGATACTGCTTACATAGGTTGTCACAGATGTTTTACATGCACAGTTGTTATGGTTATATGCCATTAAGTCAGTGCTGACTTACAGCTAACCTTCCAGTGGGTTTTCAGTGACAGTAAATCTCACTGGAGGAGACTGCCCATCTTTCTCCCACCAAGCAGCTGGTGGATTCCAGTCAAGTGTCTTTAGGTTGATCTTGCAGCTCATTACCAGTAAGCTGCCAGAGCTCCCCTATCTGTATATGAGAAAATCTGTGAGAGCCAGAGCCTTTGTAAAGCCAAAACCTGTCAGAGAAGGAAAACTCAAATACCTTTCACTAATAATGGTAGGAGATCTGGTGGCCTAGTGGCAAGGAGCTGCGCTGTAATCTTGAAGGCACGTGGTTCAAGGCCACCAGCTGCTCTGTAGGCGAAGGATGAGCATTCTCCTTCCGTGTGATTAACTGCCTCTGAAAACCTGCTGGAGGGTCAGCTATGGGTCAGTTCTGACTCCTGTGCACAATAGCAGAGCAATAGTAGTGGTAGGGAAAAAAAGCGGTAAGACTGCACCCTATTGAAGGTTTACAAGACCTGGAAAAATGAGAGAGTTCTGGGTCTCACTGGTTTCCTGTGTGGGCTTAATTTTTTAAATGTTATTTGAACAGCAGCTAGGCTATGATCAAGATGGGCTTTAAAGAAAATTAACGGTCTTCTTTTTTGTCCTTCCCTCTTCTCTGTCTTTTTACAACTCTCTTTTTATTTCTTAACAATCAGTGTTGGAACCATGGACTTTGTGTAGAGACTTATTTATCCAATAATTATTTATTGAGCTTTACTTATTTATCCAATAATTATTTATTGAGCTTTTACAGTCCATGTATTTTTCTAGATAGAAAAGATACAGTAATAAGTGAAATGGGGGCAGAGAGGGGGTGAGAAACATGCTTTCCTGGAACTTAAAAGTAAATGACTGAGATAGTAACTAAAGGGGAAGAAATATGTAGTGTGTTAAATAATGTTATGTGACAAGGGGGAAAAAAGGGAAAAGAGATAGGTATCAGCAAGTAGTATGACAGTGTTGCTGATGTTATGGGGATATAGAAAAGAATCATTCCTGGCAGACAGCACAGCAAGTCCAAAGGAGGCCAGGATAACTGGCATGGTGTGGCCAAAGGAAAGAGGAGATGAGGTCAGAGATTTAGAGGAGAGAGGCAGAATATGACATAGTTTTGGAGAGCATTTTAAGGACTTTCTTTTCATTATGAGCGAGATATTAACAAAGGGAGGATATTTTAAAGCAGAGGAATGACATGATCTGTCTTACATTTTAACAAGATCCTTTCTGTTGAACAAAAATTTAGTAAAATCTGTAAGCAGAATTCACTACAAAGCCATGTCATGTGTTATGAGAGCAGTTTCAAGGTCATGTCCCCAGGCCACTCAGAATTTTTTTGTGTTTTTTTTTTTCTCCTTCAAATGTTAGTAGCTTCTCAAATCCAGATTGCATTTTCATTTGTTTCATATTTGTTGTCTTCTTCCTTCGGTATTTGTTTTTCCTGAAGTTTTTTGTTGCCTTGTGTTTAGAGTTTCTGCCTTAATATGTTTAGAAAATTGTCTTTTCTAATAAATTCCCAAGAGGTGCTGATTCCACTCCTCAGGGAACAGCCACTTCTTAAGAAAGTATTTGGATGAAAGGACTCACTTAAGGTCATATGAACCTGTTTCTCAAGACTCATGAGGCCTAACCTAAATTTGAGGGACTCTAGCTTACTGTAGCTGGTAATGTGATGTCATGGATAATTTCTTCTTGGAGTCAGAAACCCTAATTCTTGATTTGATTTTCTTCCTTTAGGATTAATGCAGTATCAAACGGACAAGTTCGAGGTGATAGTTACAGTGAAGGTTGTCTGGGTCAAACAGGTAAATAGATGCAAACCACAACTTTTGATACATGTTTACATCCTTAGGTTGAGAACTATACTCAAAACTACCACTTGTCTAGTTTCTTGAAGTCAGAAGTAGAGTGGAGCAACAATGAATGAATAGAAATCCAAAATCTCCGTAAATGTTCATTAAAATTAATTAAAAAAAAATAGAGTGGAACAGAGGTGATAGATTCCAGAGCATGTGAGAAAAATTACTTCTGGCCGTTATAACTTGTGTGGTACAGAAGTTACGGTTGAGTAAATAACCCTATTTAGCTACAAATATATATAGTGGAAAACAGTATAAAGAATGTATGTACAGAATGGAAGTTACAGCATTGTCTTAGGTAACTGAAATTGCCACAAGTGGACAGCTTTAAAAAACAGAAGTTTGTTCTCTCACAACGTAGACATGAGGAGTCTGGATTTTGGCTCTAGGGGAAAACGTTTTCACTCAGTTGGCTCCCAGTTCAGGAGGAAGGCCCTTGTTTCAGCCTCCATGGGCCTGGTGTCGCTTGAAGATCTTTATGTGTTTTAGCACCTGTCTTGGGGCTTGGAGATTCTCAGTGGCAGGGATCTTGGAACCAGAGGATGCACTCTGCTCCCAGATTTTCTTTCCTAATGATAGTCAAGTTCTTCTTTTCCTGATGACTTCTTTTCTCCCTTTATTTCTTATAAAAGATGATGTAGTCCATATTCCAGAGAAAAGCTCCCCTTTTGTGAGGGCTGTGATCTGAACAAGGGTGTTGCATCTTACTCAGATCCCCTTATAATTCATTGACAGATCATATCGTGGAGGTTGATTACATCACTACTTAACTGCCAAACCATTGAGAATTATGGGTCAGCCAAGTTGACACTTTTTTTGGAGGGGACACAGTTTAATTCATGACTTGAAACCATATAAATTATTTTTTTCCCTTTTTCTGTCAACTGTATTTGGTTAATTGTTGTTGTTAGGTACCATTGTGTCGTTTCCAACTCATAGTTGACCCTCTGTCAGGTTTTCAGAAGCTGTAATTCACATGGGAGGAGATTGTCCATCCTTCTTCCTCAGAGCAGCTGGTGGATTTTAACCATGTGGCTTTGGGTTGGCAGCACAACTTCTTATCACTAGGCCACCAGGGCTTATTTGGTTAATTAGCATATCATAAATTCACAGATAATGAGATTATCTTGTATTTAGGGAGATCTATTAATTATTTCTTATTGTTCAGGAGTTTGAGGGAGACAGTTGTTGACTCTCAAAATATTTGGCTTATCTTTAAAGTTTAATGCAATAGAATTTAGTGCTCTGGGTTCACCCAGACCCTTCTTTCTCAACTGGGAAATTGAAGGATTTGAAGGGGCTGATAAAAACAATTTAAATGGTGAATTTAAATATTCTATCTATACAGAAATAGACCAGAATATAAATAAAGTTCAGCTGGTTTGTTTTTCCTTTTTAATGAAACAGGAAAATTTGCTTTAGACAGCTTTGATCTATGCTGTTAGGTTCATCTTTTTCACTCTTGTTAGGTGACCTTAAATAGGAAAAGTAAAAAAAACACCTTGTAAACTCTAAAGAATAGCCAAAAGTTGATTAGAATAAGGCAGTAATTAGAATAGACTCTTTACAACTCAAAATATGTTAAGTAATCAGGCACAGCTTTAGGGACCCAGAACAAGTTTGGTTTTTGGTTTAATATTACATCTTATGAGCAATGATTTGTTATGTTGGAATTAGTGTTTTACATTTTGGTCATGAAATTGGATAACAGCATATAACATTCTGTTTGCTGTGCTTTATTGAGCTAGGCAACATTTTCATTAAAATGTACTTGTGCTAATTAAAGAAACTCATTTATCTCAGAATTCACTTTAGGCAATCTAATGACTCCATTTATTTTATAGAAAAATCTTCATCAATATTGTATAAATGTACTTTAAAAGTTAATTGTTCTCCTCTGTTAATACAGCATTAGTGCAACTATCTTAACTGCCAGCCACAGTAGATTTGAACTTACTTTACTCCAGATTTCCTTTGAAGTGAAATATGATACTGTTTAGATTATGTATCACTAAATGTGATTTTTTGAAAAGTGTACTTATTTTATACTTACATGCAGACCTCATCAGAGGTCAGATTCCTTGCCAGGAATCAAATTGTCTACTTCCGTGGAAAAAGATGGGAGAGAAGCTCAGCATCATCAGTTACAGTGAGGCCTGGGACCAAATGTGGAACAGACCATCAGTTATTTATATGCAAGCTGAAACTGGAAACAACAAAAAAATTAAAACAATTCCCTGAAAGCCAAAATGTGACCTTGGGTTTATTTGTCCTGAACTTAGAAACTATTTAAAAAATGGATTTGATGCATTGGAACACTAATGGCACAGACCAGATGGTTGTGGGATGACACTGAGGATACATACACAAAGCAAGCAAAAGAGCTGCACCAACAAGACAAGACAGACAAGACCGAGTGAATGTCAGAAGAGAATCTGAATGTGTTCTAGAAGACAGAGAAGCAAAAGTGAAAGGAAGATTTCATTGGGTAACTTGAGAAGACTAGAGTGTTCTAATGAAATGTGCGAAGACGTGGAGTTAGAAAATGAAGTGTTTGGCAGTTGTTGGGCAGAAACTGAAGACAAAATTCAAGCCTTGAATTGCAATAGTGAAGGATTCGGGGAGCAAAGTATTGAATGACACAAGAAGCATTGACAGAAGATGGAAGGAATGCACGAGTTACCGTACCAAAAAGAATTAATCAACAGTGAGCCATCTTAGGAAGTAGCATATAATCATGAACCAAAGAAAGAAGTCTAATAAGCTACATAGAAAGTATTGGCCAAAAACAGGGTTCAGGAATTAGAGCCTCTAGTTGAGGGCATTACGAGAAGGGTTCAGGAATTAGAGCCTACCAATTGAGGTGTTGCAAGAACCTTGTACCCTTGGGTGTGCTCAGTCATATATGTGAAGACAGCTGTCTGGCCAATCAGCTGGTCCTCTTGGTCCTTATTTGTGGCAATTCCAGAAAAACTTAATCCAATAGAATGTGAAAATTATCCAGCAATACCATTGATACCTTATGCATATAAAATCTCTCTGAAGATAATTTAAAAATGGTTGGATCAGTACAGCAATAGAAAACTACCAGAAATTCAAGCTGTATTCTAAAGAGGATGATAAACAGTGGCTATCATTGTTGATGTCAAAGGATGTTGGCAGAAAGCAGAGCAACAGAAAGGTGTTTATTTGTGTTTTATTGACTATGCAAAAGCATTCGACTTTGTGAATCATAATAAGTTATGGATAACATTGTGAAGAATTGAAGTTCCAGAAAACCTACTTGTGTTCATGTGCAATCTGCCTGTAAACCCAGAGGTGATTAAACAGAATAAGGAAATAACTGCATGGCATAAAATCAGGAAAATTATCTGTCAGGATTGTATTCTTTCATCATATCTGTTCAGTCGGTATGCTGATTAAATAATCCGTAAAGCTAAACTAATGTGAGATAAATATAGCATCAAGATTGGAAAATGTTTATTAACAGCCTATGATACAACAATGACTTAACCTTGCCTTTAGAAAGTGAAGAGAATTTGAAGCAATTTACTGGTAAAGCCTTTTGTGTGGATTACACCTCAACATAAAGAGAACTAAAATCCACCACACTAGAGCTATAAACATTGTCGTGATAAACAAAGGTTTGAAGTCAAAGATCTAATTTTACTTGGGTGTATGATCAACTCTAATGGAAGCAACAGTAAAGAAATCATACAGCATATTGCGGTGGGGAAGTCTGCTGCCAGTGACCTCTTTAAAGTACTTAAGAGAAAGGGTGTCACTTTCAAGACTAAGGTGCACCTTTCCCAAGCCATATTTTTAATTGCTTCATATACCTTTGAAAAGGGAGCTCTGATGGCCTAGTGGTAAGAATCTGCACTATAATCCTAAAGGCTGCAGGGTCAGCTCTGGGTCAGTTCTGACTCAGTGATACTCAGCAACAGCAACACATGTGAAAATTGGACAGTGAATAAGCAAGATCAATAAACTAATCCCATTGAATAGTGATGTTGATGAAGGATAGTAAATAGACCGGGGACTGCCAGAGATCAAATAAATCTATCTTGGGTGAAGTGCAGGTACAATGCTTAGAACTAAAGATGGTGAGATTTCGCCTCATACTTTGGACATGTTATCAGGTAGGTGTGTTCCTAGGGGAAAAATTAAAATTCGTGCTTGATATATAGTAGCGGGTCATTGAAAAGGGGCAAGACTCTCAACAGGTGGATTGACACAGTAGCTACAGCAGTGGCTTGAGTCCAGCAGAGATCATGAGGATAGCTCCAGATCAGGCAAGGTTTTTTCTGCTGTTTGTAGCATCTCTGATTTGGAGCCACCTTGACAGCATTTTTAACTTATTTGTTTGAAAATGCTCTTAAAGAGCTTAAAACTCTGGAACACAATTTCTAAAAACGTACAGAAAATAAACTGCTAAATATAGTTACACATATTTTCTGAACTGTTTCAGAGAATGATCGAATAATGAAGATAGATACATGGGGAAAGTCAGTATGTAGAGTACCCAAACCATTCCACAAGAGCATCTACTCTATTCGTTCACTTGGTTTAAACTAATGACAACTATGTTTTGTTTGTGTTTGTTTCCTTTTTGAAACATTGATTTGTGCTGGCTGCCTTATGAAAAAATAATTGTGCTCGCTCTTTCAAGGTGCTCGAATTTGGCTGTTCATTGGTTTCATGTTGGCGTTTGGATCTCTGATTGCATCCATGTGGATTCTTTTTGGAGGTTATGTTGTTAAAGGTAAGAGAAAAGAAAAGTTGATAGTTAATTTCCATGAAATACTGAAATTTTACACTAAAATTGGTTGCTTTACAATAAAGCTATTTTCATGTAACTGGGCCAATTACCAAGAGTACATTTATGTCGGAGAACTTCCCTTCCCCACAAGTACATGCATTTTTATATGAATTCATATACCTTTAATAATGTTTTTTCAGTGAATCTTTACACACAGTTTAGGTTCCTAGTTAACAGTTTCTGTATAAATCTTTCAGTGTCATTGGTTACATTTTGCATAATGCAGTGCCCCACAAATATTTTGTTCATTTCTTGTTATGTGTGGTCGAGTCAGAACCTGACTCAGAGCGGTCGAGTCAGAACCTGACTCAGAGCTAACCCACCAGCGGGTCTTCAGAGGCTGTAAATCGCACAGGAGGTGATTGCTCATCTTCTTGCTTAGCTTGTTTAATCATGTGGTTTTTAGCAGCCTTTTTCTTCTGCAGAAGGGGTTTTGGTGGCATGAGTTGTGTGCCTCCCTGGCTGTTTGCATCCAGCATCTGTGCAGAGGAAAATGGGTCAGTCTCCTCCGCTGGGTTTATAGCCTCAAAAAACCCACAAGAGGGTCTGCTATGAGTTGGTTCTGACTCCAGTGAGTTTGAGTTGATTTTTTGTTTGTTTGTTCCTTCTCTCTGTGTTTTTTGTTTGCTTGTTTTTTTGTTTTTTTTTTTCACTTGAGTTTGAGTTATTTTTTGTTTTTTCTCTAAGGAGTCAGTTCTGATTTAATGGCAATACGTTTTCAAATTTTAAACCTGGAAGTGATGAGGCATAGTTCCAAACATTATTTCTCTTTGATGTCCAAACACCTCAAGTTGAAAGAAAGAAAAATATATTTCTTGTTGTTAAGGTTAAGTGCTGTCAAATCAGAACTGACTCATAGCTGACCCTTTAGTGGGTTTTCAGAGGCGTGGGAGCAGATTGCCCATCTTTCTGCCACAAAAGAGCTTCTGGGTTTGAACTGCTTTTCATTTGCAGTGCAATGCTTTACCACTAAGCCCCCAGAGCTCGTACTTGCACACGTGCTATAGTAGTGAGTATATCAGAGATTGTGAGAAAAGCCCTGGATAGGGCTAGGCTCAGGTCTGCTGTTCTTAGGGTCACTGTGAGTCATAGTTGACTTGGTGATGCCTAACAACAGTAACAGTGGCAGCGTTATTGAATGTGACATGGTGGTGACTCTCTCACTGCCATTGAGTCAGAACCAACTCCTGGCTGCCCTCTGGCGGGCTTTGGAGAGCTTGTCAATCTCATGGGAAGCGAATGCCCATATTTCTCCTGCGGAGCTGCTGGTGGATTGAACTGCTAGAGAGGTGGTGCCTCTGAGTTAGCGGGGCCGTTCCCTATGCCATCCGAATTCTCTGGAATAGCACTGAAGGCTTATCTGAACCAGATGAACTGGAAACTATTCTGAGAGAAGATTGACAGTTTATATATTGGCTATTTTGAGATCTGGTGGCCTGATGGTAAGAAACTGTGCTGTAATCCCAAAGACACATGGTTTGAATCTACCAGCTGCTCCAGAGGAGGAGCGTAGACATTCTTCTGAGTGATTTACTGCCTCTGCAAACCTGCTTGAAGGTCACCTGTGGGTTGGTTCCAACCTGATGGCACACAACAACTTGTCATTTAATGAATACCATTGACAGCTGCAGTGGTAGAAATTTATGAGCATTTTAGTCCAAGATGAAATTAAAACAAAATCCTTTGAGCAGTTTTCTACTCTCTTACTGACTACTCCATCCTTTGAGGCATTCAGAACAAAAACCTTGAGTGGCTAATGCCTGCAAAAGATGGCCTTTCTCTTTTTTCATGTCTAGTTGATCAGCAGATCTAGCCTCTGCTGTCATACATATCCTGTCTGTCCTTGCTACCACCTGGCTCATTGCATCACTCTGCTTTTCCTCCTGATTTCCTGAAATAGCTTGCTGATGGGTTTCTCTCCCCGCCTCTGTTAGTACACTCACTCTCAGATCAGCAACAGAGTGATCCTGCTAACTTCACTCTCCTGTTCAGGCTGCACTATTAACTTGGTGTTTTGTTTTTTTGTTTTCTTTTTATTCTTGCCTAAGTTTGAAGTAAATTCTCGTTTACCCCATAAAAACTATCCCACCTAACCACAGAGTAAACTACATGACAGGAGAAATGAGTGCCCATGACCAGCTGTCAAAGTGGAAATCATTATCAGTTGTAGAATAGGCAAGGATTACCATAAACGCTAAGGTTCTCATAATGTGCATGCGAGGGTTAACTTCTCCTTAACATCATGGTGGAAACCAGAGAACCTGGTGTTCCTGACACTATTTTCCATGCCAAGAGCACAGTTTATAGTTGAGAATGATGAGGTTCCCCCCTTACCCTTCATGCGCATTAGTGGCCAAGTCTGTTATGCCCAAACTAGACTCTCGAGTCCTCTCCACTGACCCAAGAGCCCATCTTTCCTTAATTTTTTTTTTATTTTATATTGATGTGTTTACAAAGTTTGAATGGATTGTTCCCCCCCATCAAATTGTGCAACCCTATGATTAATGTCACTCTGTAAGAATCAGAGACCTTCCTGTGAGTTACCAGGCTCTGTAGGGTCTTCACCCCACAACCCTCCTCCCTGCCTGCTTTTCTCTGCTTCGCCCACTGAGCGACCTCTGCTTCACCTGGCACGTTCCCATCACATCACTTTTTTTTTTTATTTTAGATTGTTTGTTTGACAGGCCATTTATGAGATGCATATAAATTTTATTTTAGAATGGCTAATTAATTATATGTCTTTTTGCCAGATAAGCTTTGTAGATACTTTTTCTTACTGTTTCCAAAGACTTTATTTTCATAAGGAGGTAAATTTCCATCATTAGTTATGTTTGAGCATGTACTTTTGCTGAAATATACACTCTGTGAGAATAGGAATTATGTTACAGTGTAACACAATCAACACAGAGGGTGAGCTCTGATGTTTTTACTGTTATGTACATACCTTTGGATTATTTATTTGATTTTTAAATTAATATTTTTATAACAAGACAGCACTTTTGTGAATTTAAATGCTAAGACTATTATAATTCTTTTAATAAGTCACTAGCTTCTATTAAAAATGTCACCAAACTTTAAAAAATTTTTTTTTCCATTTTATTAATTTTAATAGACATTTACAGAGGTTTTGGATTTCCATTCATTCATTGCTGCACTTTTCTCCCTGCCCACCAAAAGCTCTTTTTAAAGTACAGGTAGATTTGCCCTGGCCACTTTCTTCAAACATATGAATAATTTTTGAAAGATGTTAACTACTCATGCACATTACTTTCATATATTTTTTATACTAGTTTATTTACAAAATTTAAACATATTGTTATTCACACCATTTCCTTCCATTTCCCTCACCCCCCCCAAATTGTATGACTCCAGGATTAGTCTCCCCCACATTCTCACCCCTCTCCTCCACCCTCTCTCCCCTTGGATCCTCACACTCCTGCGATAACGATTTTACATCACATGACTTTTACATTTGCTGCTCCTGCTGCGTGACAGTCTTCTCCCCAGATAATCTGCCTGGCTCCCGGCCCTCTCGTCTGCATGCTTGTATTCTTGGGAAGTCTTCTTGTAAAGTATCATCATCTGTTATACTGCTTTCCCCCACCTCCTTTTCTCTTTATTACATATTTTGTCTAGCTCTGTAGTGGGGTTGGAGGAAGATGGTCTGTCTGTTTTGGATTTTTTTTAAAAAAACAATGTTTTAAAAATAAAAAAAAATTTTAATTGTGATTTTTAAAGAAAGTTTACAGAAAAGTTAGATTTTCATTTAGTCATTGTCACACATTTTAACCCCTTCTCCTTTCCCCCTCATCAATCCAGTTTTTTTGTTTTAAACATTCATTGTTGCACAGTACCTCCCTTCTTCCCCCCTTCCCAGTCCTCTTTGTAATGTACCTCTTATTCTGGGCTGTTAATATAATGCCTAATTATATACTTTTTAAAAAATACATATTCTTTTAAACAATTCTGTCCTTTATATGTCCAAATACATTATTCTTTATTTATCCCCGCTTTTCTTAGTTTCCCCCAACTCTCATGTTGTTATTGTTGTTGTTAAGTGCCATCGAGTCGCAGGTGACTCATAGCGACCCATGAACAAAAGTCTTGGACACTTCCTGTATAACTTTCGTCCTTTCTCCAGGTTCGTAGGGTTTCCAGAGGCAAGCTGTTGTGGAAGTGGATGCCACTCCTGCTTCCAAGCTATGTTAGTCCTGTTTTATAACAGTGGTGTTATGCAGTATTTGTCCTTTTGTGACTGAGATATTTCACTCAGCATAATGTCCTCAAAGGTCATCCTGTTGTTTAATATTTTATGAGTTCCTTGTTTTTTAGTGCTGCGTAGTATTGCGTTGTGTGAATATACCAGAGCTTCTCTATCCATTCACTTGTTGCTGGGTACTTGGGTTGCTTCCATCTCCTTGCTATTATGAATAACACAGCAATAAACATAAATGCCCATATATCTGTTTGGGTGACAGCTCTGGTTTCTTTAGGGCATATTCCTAGTAAGTGGAATTTCTGGGTCAAATGGTATTTCTGTTTCCAACTTCTTGAGAAAGTGTCATAGTGCCTTCCATGGTGGTTGCACCATTTTACATTCCCACCAGCAGTGAATGAGGGTTCCAATAACTCTACAACCTCGCTAGCCTTTCTTGTTTGCTGCTCTGCTGAACTTTGCTATTGTGACTGGGTGAGATAATATCTCATAGTTGTTTTTATTTGCATCTCTCTGAGAGCTAGGGATTTTGAACATTTTTTCATGTGTGTGTTTACCATCTGAATGTAGTCTATGGTGAAGCATCTATTCATATCCTATGCCCATTTTGCAGTTGGGTTGTTTGCCTTTTTCTTGTTGAGGTGTTTAAGTATTCTTTACAATTTTCTTGCAACCATTTATTTTTATTTACAGTTTCCTTTCAATGCAAATCCATTCCATAACATGAGAAGTTACTATGAATCAAAGCATAAATACACAAACACAGTACATAGATCCAAACAGATGTACAACATTCAGATACGAAGCAAAAGGAGTGTTCATGCACACAAACTGTAGCTTGAGATTTGTTGAATCTGGTTGTTTCCATATGGAGGTTTCTAACAATGGGGGGGAAATGACTTTGGTTGTCGAAACTACTGTGTTCGTATTAGGTAACTGGAACATTTAAGCATCGCGCATGGCCATGGAAACAAAAGACTTCATCAAGTGTCTGTTTTAAAAAGTTTCTGGGGGTGGGGGTGTTTGATACCACCCAAGAAGTTTCTCTTTTGTTTTTTCAAAGAGAGGAATGAATTGGGGGGGCGGGGGCGGGGTAGAGAAAAAAGTGCAACAATGAATGAATGGAAATCCAAAATCTCTGTAAATGTTCATTAAAATTAGTAAAAATTTTTTTTAAAAAATCTTCTGTGCATCAAGGCCGTTGTAAAAGATTTACTTCCCAGAATCAGACCCAACTTAAGACCAGGTTCTAACAATCTAAAAAATATGACTAGTACAGAAAGTGTTTCAAAAATGTGACTATTCTGATTCATAAAGTTGGAAAAAAAGTATTTACAAAGAGTATAAAGGTTTGTGAATTTATTGAAGATTAGTTCCAAAAATTAACTTACCAAATCCTTGATTTACATTATGTTTGGCTCCTTCATGTGTTTGCCTTCTTCCTTTGTAAGTTTTTGTTTATTTGACCTTCAGACAGATGAATTTTTAAATTGAAAAAAGTATCTAACATATGCAGAAATGAAAAGCAGCATTTTTAAATTCGTTTAAGTCAATGCACTTCCTACTCTTTGGAATCAGTTTAGCTCACTCAATCTGGTGACCAGGTGATGTGAAATGCCTACCCTGACTTTATAAATGTATAAGCAAAATTTAGTCATTATGTTTCAATTTACATTCCAATCCATCATTCCCTGACACAGGTCAGCTACTTAAAAAGTCAAATGCAGTGTCAAACCCAAAGCCTCAAAGAATTCAGTTCCCAAGAAAACAGTGGTAGCATAACAATGGAAAATTTTCTCTAGGGCTTAACAGCATTAAATTAGTAATGCTAAAACAATACATAGAGTATTTATAGAAACATCGGGAGGTTCCTTCTAATGTACATGTAAGTAGAACCATGGAAGCTTTTTATATTACCTAATCATTTTATGGCCTTATAGATTTAATGAACAAAATTAAATGTGAATCACCATTTCACACCCCATCCTTTATTTCTAGATAAAACTATTTTTTTTAAGTAGTTTTAAGTGTCCAGGTTTCCTAGGCCGCATTTAAGGAAATCATCTCTAGACGTGTGGACGTTGTTGCTCTTTATCTGGTACAGGAAACTCAACCACATACAATTCTGGCATTCATCATCTAGTCAAGCTCTTCACATGTTCTTCTGATCAGTGAAATCAGAGATTCTCAACATTTTCTGGGTCAATAAAATAAGGTGTGGAATCAGTAGGTTCAGTGGGGATCTTGTTTTTCCTCACCACACTGGATTTCTAGGCACCAATTGGATTGAGTTGAGAGGATGGGAAAGTAGAGGCGTTTATTGGCCAGAGTCTCTTAACAGTAGAGATGTAGAAGGGAGAGCGAGACCACAAGGAGACTGGCTGTGCACTGCAGGGGACCTCCACTGCCCTTGGTGGTGGTGTTGGGTGACCGTGTGGCAACCGAGGTATACTGGGAGGAATTACTCGATTGTGGCATGGCAGTTGTATTATTTGAATAAATCTGCGTGGGGAGGAGCAGCAGCCCCGATCCAAGCCTGGCCACCATCGTTCTGCCCATGTCCTCTCTGTCAATGCGCAGTGTGCATCTCTGGTTTCTGCGAGTGTGGAGAATCACAGCGAGGGGCGGGCACAGCAAGGACTCTTTAAATTTTAGATATAAAAAGGAAAAACAACAACAACAAAACAACACCAAAACCAAAAAAATTTTATATATAAGTCCCTTATCAGATATGTCATTACCAAATATTTTTCCCTAATCTGAGGCTTTCCTTTTTACCCTCTTGGAGAAGGTTTTTGATGTGCATTGGAATTTGATTCTCTTCATTCATCTATTTTATTCTCTCCTGGGTGTAGGAAATATTTTTTTTTAATATCTTCAGTACCGTGAACAGTGTCTTAAACATAGCATACCCTTGCTGCTTGCTCGCTGAATGAGAGAACTCTCATTTACTAAGCCAGCGTTAGACTCTTTAGTATGTTTTATGCCATTTAATACTCAAACCAACCATAGTTGGCTGGGAAAATCAGCTATGCTAGGCGAGAAACAGATACTGGCCAATATATCTTTACAGAAGATGAATTGAAATCATAACCCTGTAAATTTTACAATTACTTCTACAGAAAAATCCACTGTATACCCTGGAATTGCTGTGTTTTTTCAGAATGCCTTCATCTTTTTTGGGTAAGTTTGGTTTACATTCTTGTTCTTGTCTTTTTCTTTTTCCTTTTATGTCATGTGTTATATTTTATTGACTTACAAAATATGAAGAGTGAGGATGAAAGGATCTTTTTAATGTTCTGGTTCACTGCCACTGTGGGAATATATGTTAATTTTTCAAATTGCTAGCACCCCCACCTTTAATAAAGAGCTAAGACTCATGTAGATTTAGTTATACAATACTGACATCATTGATTTTGCATGTGGGTTGCTAACAGCCTCAGCTAGGGCCAGAAATATTAATGTGTCATGATATTGATTAGGTCTTTGATTCTTACCACTGCATCAGTAGGCAGTGTCATGATAGATGGAGAGGAGATTAAAACTGTGAACTGCTTCCTCTTGCTTGGATCCACAATTAAACACCCTCCCTCCACGCCCCCAGTACCAGCAGTCAGTAAATAGGGGATTCATTGCATTAGGAAAATCTGCAGTTAGGGACCTCTTTAAACAACTGAGGAGTAATGATTTCAGTTTGAGGACTAAGGTGCATCTAATTCAGGCCGTGGTCTTTCCAGTTACTTGCTGTGCATCTGAGAGCTGGATAGTGAATAAGGATGACAGAAAAAGAATTGATGCCTTTGAGCTGTGGTGGTGTAGAGAAGCACTGAACATTCCATGTACAGCCAAGAGAACAAACATTTATCTTGGAAAGGGTGCAGCCGAGTGTTCTTTGGAGGCAGAAATGATGAGACTTTGCCTCACATGCTTTGGTTATGTTGCTAGGAGGGGCTTTTCCTTGGAGAAGGACAGGATACTGGGAAGGGTGGAGGGTTGGTGAAGGAGAGGAAGACCTCAACTAAATGGATTGATACAGTAACTGCTGAAATGGGCTCTTGTGTGTCAAGAAGTGAGGATGACAGGATAGAACAGGGTTCAAATCTTTTGTTTATAGAGTCACTGTGAGTTGTACTTAACAGCACCTACCAACAACATGATATTAATATGCCTTATTGTCTTTATCGTTTACTGTTAGAGGTACAACACCTATCAGCTCATTGTATTGGGGAATGAGTATATGTTGCTGATTACATTGTGGCTTAGATAGGTGTATGCTTGCTTGTTTATTGTTTGCTCTTTCTAGTACAGCACTTGTCTGTCAATTTGTTTTAATAGGGTAACTTATGAGTTGCTGTGATGCTGGAAACTATGCCATTGGTGTTTCAGATGCCAGAAGGTCACTCGTGGTGGACAGGTTTTAGCAGAACTCCCAAATTAAGACAGAGTAGGAAGCAGGATTGGCCATCCACTTCTGAAATAAAAGACCTCTGAAAACCCTATGCACAGCAGAGGAATATAGGATTAGAGGTAGAGCCTAGATTGACAGTCACTCAAAATGAGGAGACACAGTTGCAAGCAATCTTTAATAATGGGAACATGGAATGTATGAAGTATAAATGTAGAAAGATTGGCAATTGTGATAAATGAAATAGAGAGTATGAATTTTGCCATTCTAAGCATTAGTTGACTGAGATGTACTGGCATGGGCCACTTTGAATCAGACAGTCATATGATCGATTAT
Source organism: Elephantulus edwardii (assembly GCF_000299155.1). NCBI lineage: Eukaryota > Metazoa > Chordata > Mammalia > Macroscelidea > Macroscelididae > Elephantulus > Elephantulus edwardii. The sequence goes on along the minus strand of NW_006399778.1, from coordinate 4,824,067 downwards.
ATATAATGACTGAGGAAGATTGGTGTTACATTCATAATGAAAAAGACAATTTGAAGATCTATCCTTAAGTGTTGTGAGTGATAAAATACTGTCCATATACATACAAGGAAGATATTTTTGGATCTTTTGTCTTCTCTGGATAATATGTGTGCTAACATATGTTAGTATATGTATGCACTAATAGCTAAAACCAAAGAGGAAGAGTGAGGATTTCTACCAACTTTTGGAGTTCAAAATTGACCGAACATGCAGTCAAGATGCATTAAAAATTAGGAGTGACTGCAGGGTAAAGGTCAGAAACAGTGGGGAAGGACTGGTAGTTGGCACATACAGTCTTGGTGACAGAAATGAGACTAGACATAGAATAACTGAATTTTGTATCTTCAGTGATTTAATCATCACAATACTTTTTTTTATACAACACAAATGGTGACTTTACCCATGGATCTCACCTGATGAACTGTGCTGAAATCAGATTGACTACATTTGTGGAAGGAATCATTGGAAAAGCTCAATGTCAGTTGTCAAAACCAGCCAGCTAGGTGATGACTGTGGAACAGACCATTAATTATTCATGTGAGGGTTCAAATTGAAGCTGCAGAAGATTAAAACAATCCCACAAGAAACAAAATATGACCTTGAGTCTGTCTCACCTATATTTATAAATCTTCCCCAGAACAGGTTTGAGGCATTGAACACTAATGATGGAAGAACAGATGAGCTATGGTATGATATCAAAGATAAAATTCAAGAAGAGAGCAAAAGATTGTTGAAAGAGGAGGAAGAAAAGACCAAAATGGATGTCAGAAGAAGACTATGCAAAGACATTTGACGGTGCGCCTGATACAGGCCATGGTCTTTGCAATCACTTGTTATGCATCAGAGAGCTGGACAATGACTAGGGAGGATAGAAGGAGAATTGACGCCTTTGAGCTGTGGTGCTGGAGAAGAGTATTGAATGTACCATGGACTGCCAAGAAAACAGATTCATCCTAGAGAGGGTTAAACCAGGCTACTCCTTGGAGGCAAGGATTCTGGGGCTTCGTCTGACATTGGACATGTTGTAAGGAGAGACAGGTCCTTTGAAAGGGACATCATGCATGGTAGGGTAGCGGGACAGCGCAGGAGGGGAAGACCCTCTATGAGGTAGATTGAGTCAGTGACTGGGGTAATCGGGATGGGTGTGTCAGAAGGTTGTACATAGGGTCACTATGAGTCGCAAACGACTCGACGGCACATAACAACAACAACAACATGGCTAACACTGAGAAGAATGACAACCCCAGAACACTTAATTGTGCTAATACCAAACCTATTCCTGGACCAAGAGGCAGTTTTCCAAATGGAACAAAGGAACACTATATAGTTTAAAATCAGGAAATGTGTGTGTCAGGTTGTATTCTTTCTTCATACCGATTCATTCTGCATATTGAGTAAATCATTAGAGAAGCTGGACTCTATTAAGAAGAATGTGGCATCAGGATTAGAGGAATACTCATCAACAATCTACATTATGCAAATGATACAGCCTTATTCGTTGAAAGCGAGGAATACTTGAAACACTTGCTGTAGATCAAAGAACAGCCTTCAGTATGAATTGCATTTCATCATCAAGACAAAAATTCTCACCACTGGTAGGCAACATCATGATAGGTGGAGAAAAGATTGAAATTGTTAATGATTTCATCTTACTTGGATCCACAGTCAACAACCTTGGTACCAGCAGTCAGAAGATCAAGAGACATAGTACATTGGGCAAGTTTGCAGTCAGATCCTTCCAAATTACTAAAGAGCAGTGACATCAGTTTGAAGACTAAGGCGCAGCTTATTCTGGCCCTGTTTTTTGGTTTGGGGTTTGGTTTTGTTTTGTTTTTTTCCCAGTAACTTGATATGCATCTGAGCGTTGGACAGTAAAGAAGGATGATAGAAAAAGAGTTGATGCCTTTGAGCTGTGGTGTTGGAAAAGAGCACTGAACATCCCATGGACTGCCAAAAAAATAGATAAACCTTGAAGAAGGTGCAGTCAGAGTGCTCCTTGGAGATAAAGAAGATAAAACTTCGTCTCATATACTTTGGGCAAGTTGCTAAGAGAGGCTGACTGAGACATTACACTTGGAAAGGGCAGGTGTCAGCCAAAGATAGGAAGATTCTTGACGAGTTAGTGTGACACAGTGACTGCAGCAACGGGCTAAAGTGTGTCAGAGATGTTGAAGATGGCACGGGGTAGGGCAGGATTCATAGGGTCCCTGTGAGTCTTACTCATTTTGACAGCATCTAACAACATAAAAGCCTTTCTGCTTTAAAATGTGATCTGAGTGCCTATTACAGGGTTTTGTACTCACAGTGTTGGTAGAACTTATAGGTGCAATTTGAGTTATATGGGGGGGGAAATCCTAAGATTATTGATTTATCTGAAACATTAAATTAAAAGATTAGTACCATGAATATCTGCCCCTTTTGCCATGCAACTAGAACTGGATGTCATTTTGAACTGAACATTTTGAGCAGAGATTCTGTAGAAGTCTGATTAAATGGGTGAAAACTTATAAATTCAGATTCTCATTCACTCCAGGGAGCCTGTGAAGGCTGAATGTACTGCACCTATTATTACCTTGAGAGAATCTTTATGCTTTACACCAAAAATTCCCTTCAAACCCACTCACTCAAGTCTTTTAAAAACCAAGCAATAGCTTAACTAGTAAAGAATTGTGTTATTTTATTTTAAGATCTATTTACATGAGACCAAATTGACCACATCATTTTAAAAGATCAGATAAGAAACTTAGGGGCCGTAAATTCAAGTTAATGTAAGAGGAACAACTCAAGAGAGGATGAGAATCTGCACAACTTAGTGAATGTAATCCGTGTCAGTGAACTGTACATGAAGAAATTGCTGAAGAAATAATTTTAATAACAAAAGTAAAATTAATTATATATAAAAATATAATCAGTTCCCTTAAAAACCTCAAGGCTTTCAGCAGTCATCCCCTCTAATGTTCATTCTTTCCTGGTAATTCACCCTGCTCTTTCCCAATTGTACCCTTAGCCCGATCCCACATGAAATGTTTCTTTTTTTACCTTATGCATTCAGTCCTTTCTTTTTTTTTTTAGTAATGTTTGTTATGTTTTTGGTGAAAAACATGAAAAATTCTTAGCCTGGATTCTACTGATAGGCCTCTGAGGATAGGAAACCACTAGGCATTTCTATATGCTAGACGTTGTTATTTCTGGAAAGAAAAGACTACTTGGCTTTTATGAGATTTTCACAGAAACCTTTAGTCCTCACAAAGTTAGTTAGTCACCAGCAAGTTGATTCTGACTCTCAGTGACTCTGTAATTGTGGAGTAGAACCTGCTTTGTAGGGTTTACTAGGCTATGGTCTTTTAGGAGCAAATGACCAGGCTCAATTTCCCAGGCATCTTTGCGTCGGAAGTGCTTAATAACATGTGCCACTCAGACTGCTCTGTAGGACTTTACCTACCCCACCCTTCTTTACCTGCCTGCTTTTGTTGTTGTTGTTATGTGCCGTCGAGTCGCCTGTGACTCATAGCGACCCTATGTACAACAGCCCTAAACTCCGCTCTGTCCTGTGCCAATCGCACTGTCTCTGACACTCCCATCCCAATTATCCC
>NW_006399778.1:4818602-4819195 GCF_000299155.1 Elephantulus edwardii | reverse complement strand
TCAGTTGGCCAAGTGGTCGTTCTCCAGATTTCTTGGCACAACTTGGTGAGCACGTCCAGGGCAGCATCTGTTAACTGAATTATATCAATTGGTATGCCATCTATTCCTGCCTGCTAGGAAGAGGAAAAAGCCAATTTCCTATTTGAACTTAAACCACTTGTTGAAAAGCTGACTGTACTATTCAGTATTAGCAGTTGGTCCACTTCCACCCCTTGGCATTTTTGCACTTCTATGGAACGAGAATGAAAAAATGTAAACTTAGATGTGGCAAGGGGATTCTGGTGGTGTAGGCTGTTCCGAGTTGTGCTGCCAACCCCCAGCAGCTCCAGGAGAAAGATGCGTGGTTCATTCCCTTTAGGATTTATAACCTTGGAGACCTGACAGAGGTTCGCTGTAAGGCGGTCGCTGCTCAGCTGCAGGGAGGTTTGAGTTTGAGTAGATGTAGTAAGACACTTGTCTTCCTCTTGCAATCATAATTTATATCTTGGTGTAAAACCCCAAAAGGATTTTTTAAAAAACTCATATCTATCTATATGTTGTTGTTGTTATGTGCCGTCAAGTCATTTGCAACTCATAGCAACCCTATGTACAAC
>NW_006399778.1:4815888-4816717 GCF_000299155.1 Elephantulus edwardii | reverse complement strand
GTTAACTCCACAATGAGGGATTTATCTTTCACTGCTCTACAAATTGCTTGTCTGTCAGATACTCCTATAAATATGAACATTCAGATTAAGACAGACTAAGAAGAAGGATTGGCCATCCACTTCTGAAATAGCAGGCCTCTGAAAACCCTATGTATCTATCTATATAACATCAGTTCATTTACAAAGCCATTGAGTTTAATACGGAAAATAAGTTTACCTAGTAGTTCCTGTGTACTTTACATATACAGTCTTGTTTAATCACCCTAACAACTCTAACAGTGGCACCATATTATCCTCATTTTATAGATGGAAAAAACAGGCACAAAGAAGGAAGATAACCTGTTTGCAATCAAGCAGCTAAAATTCATTTTGAGGCTGTCAGACCCTTTAACATTCCTAGCTCTCACTACTGTGATGGTAAAATTAGAAAATTTGTATTATTTCAGTTTACGTTTGCTACTTCTGCTAAGGCTTCATTCAGTTGATTAGTGGTTCTTTTGGTTCCCTCTTCCCTTTTCAAAAGAAGTAACAAACCATATAGTCAAAAATATAAAATCAGTGAAGTCCAGCCCAACTTCAGTTTACCTTCGTGACTGATAGTTGACCATGTGGGTTTTCTGAGGCTGTTAATCAAGCAGGAGAAGAGAAGACTGTCCATCATTCTTTCTCCCTCAGAGCTGCTATTGGACTCAGACTGCCACAACACCATCACTTTTTTTTTTTACATTTTAATTTATTTATTTTTCATTTCAATGAACATCTACAGGGATTTTGGAATTCCATTCATTCATTGTTGTACCCTTTTCCCTGCACACCCCACCTCACCCCC
>NW_006399778.1:4808556-4815788 GCF_000299155.1 Elephantulus edwardii | reverse complement strand
ACCTCCCCAAATCCCACCCCAACCCCAAATATAATCCATTCTGCAACCCTCACTGCATACTCCTACGATAAACATAATGCCCTAAAATATAATACTTTTAAACTATTCTCTGCCCCATAGACTTCAATGCCGTAAACATATTTCATCCATTTGTTCTCAGTCTTACCCCCACCCCGATGCAACAACGCCACTTTTGAGTTACCAGTACAACTCCCCCCCAGGCCGGAGCTCCCTAGCCCCAACTTAGAAAAGAAAATGTTGTTATAATAAAAGAAAATTAGGGAAATACTAGCTATCTTCAATATCCTTTTTTTAAAATAATTTTAATGAACATTTACAGAGATTTAGGATTTCCATTCATTCATTGTCTCCAGTATACCTTTGAAAGTCATTTTCTGCCAAGAAAATAGTTGTTTCCATTTTTAAGAAGTAAAATAATCCTATTTCATTCTTAGAGGAAGAAAGTCATTAATATTAGCACTTTGTAGCATTCTAAAATTTACTATTCTGGCTGTTTAAAGCTTGAGTAAGTTTCTGTAGGGTAATGTACCATGTGGTTTATGAGAGAGTGCAATACTTCAGTGGTGTTGATGCTTGGGATTTCTTTCTAAGTTGCACTGCTGAGGCTTAAGCATCTTTAAAGGTGGACCAGACATTCTCCACTCACTGTGCCCCTGCGGGTTTAATGATCCTCTGGGGGAGTCAGCACTGACAGCTTCGCCAAAGGCAGTAGGCTGTAAGAGTAAGGCAGGAGGAAGAGAAGCTTTGTTGCCCCAGTGATGCAACTTCCAGTCTAACAGTGTTGTTGAGTGGGATCGTACCCATAGCTGACCCTCAGGTGGATTTCCAGAGGCAGTTAATCACACGGGAGGAGATTGTCCATCCTTCTCCCATGGAGCAGCTGGTGGTCTTGAACCACGTGTCTATATAGACAGGCCTATATAATGATAAATAACATCAGGGAAGAACACACAGCTTAGAGCATTCAACTGAAAAATAAAAAAGAGCGACATTTGTCCAGACAGGAAGCTGAGAAAGAAGGCAGGACACACTAGGAAAGGAAATGGTGAACCCAGGGAGGAACTGGGAAAAGTGCTTATGTTCTAGGAATTGTAATCAGTGTTAAAAGACTGGTAATTATGAAGAGTTGGATGGAAAATGAATTTGACTTACAATTTTTCTCTCAGATCACAGTGTTGTGTTGTGTACTGTCGAGTTGCCGTGGGTTTTCAAAGGCAGGTAATCGCTCAGGAGGAGATTGCCAGCCTTCTCCTGCAGAGCAGCTGGTGGATTTGAACTGGTGGCTTCGGAATTGCAGTGCAGCTTTTTGCCACTAGGCCTCCAGAGCTCCCTTAGATTACAATAAAAGGTTCAAGGAAAAAATAAGATGCAGCTTCAGTAGTCTGCAGGACATTTACGGAGAGCAAATTTGTCTCATCCAGTGAAAAGTAAAGAGTAGCTTTGTTTAAAAACCCACAGAGAGAAGAATAATTCTGCTGTGAGATAGGAGTTTTGTCAGAGAAATGACTCGGTCCTAGTGGAGAAGCACAGCGGATTAAAAAGCAAAATTTGAGGGAAATTTGATCTCTTACAGTGAAAAGGAGAAACAAATTCATATAGTAGTTCACACTTTTCATAAAATATTGGAAGCTGGTTTATCATTGTCTTGAAAGAGTTGCAGTAAGTCCTTTTTGTGCAGCAAGCTTGGATGATTTCTCATTTGTTACTATTGTACCCACAGAGTCTGACAACAGCTTTGTGAAAATACTACAAACAAATTGACTTCACTTCAGCTAATTAACACTCTTATTAGAATAGTTGCAGCAGATTGCCTGCCATTCAGATTTATAACAGAGAACATTCCTCCGAAGCAGTTTAGAAATTAACTGTTTCAGCAGTTAGAAAACAGATGTCAGTACCAAAGGTAACAAAGTAGGAGGAGCTGGCTCTTGCTCAAGAAGCTCTTGAGATTGCAGTTCACATCTGTTGACTTGGATTCTGAAATTGCTCTGTCTCTTTTAAACTATTTGGGCAGAAGAGGCCCCTAATAAACAACTTGGCATTTGCTTCATACAGCAGGGTGTCTGATCTTAATTGTAAGAGCAGAGATAAAAATTGTTTTTTGAAACTTTATTAAAAACAAACTAATATATTTCCAAAAGAGGATGTAGATGACTTCTTGGTTGCATTTTTTTTCAATTAAAAATCACTAACGTATTTGCCCTTACAAAGGCATTTTGAAGCAGTTTAAAACTGATCATTAGCAACTGTGGTCTTAATCTTGAGTATATATATATATACACTGGTAGTTGGAAAAGAGAACACAAAATTAAAATGAGCATATACAATTGAAATAGCTACTCTGTCTCAATTTCTCCTAGTCCCTCCTCCCTCCCACCCAAGCTTTCTTGAACCTGTCTCTTAAATGTGTTTGTTGTCTTAAGCCTCTTTTGTGCATTCCATTGTTGATGTTTCAGTTGTCTTCACCAGATAACAGTTCACATTCCTCTTGGGTTCCTCCCTTTGCCTCTGGTTTCATTCTCCCTCTGATTCTTTTTTTTTTTTTTTTGCTGTCAGTTTTCCTTTTGGAACATATTGTAATCCTGTCACTTCCCCCTTAAAAACCTTTTCTAAACTCTGATTTGACTACAGCAGAGATTGAAACTGACATGTCAGGCCAGCTTCTGCCCTGGCTCTTTTTCATTTAGTCTCTGTAAAGGGTTGTTTGTTTTATCCAGCCACTGTTGGAGCTTTGGTGGCCTAGTAGAAGGAACTGCCCTGCCATCCCAAGAGCATGTACTTGAGATCCACCAGCTGTTCTGTGGGAGAAAGATGGGCAGTCCCCTTCCACGTGATTAAATTTCCTCTGAAAACCCGCTGGAGAATCAACTGTGAGTCATTTCCAACTCAGCAGTAAACAACAACTTAAAAATGAAGACATTTTCTATTCTAATCTGCATTCAGGTTTTCTTGAAAAATTGGAAGATCTGACCACCCTGGACCCTACAGGGGCTTTACTCATTTGATAATGAGTAGTTTTCCTTCTAAATGGCAGAAGCTAGGGGAATCCTTGTATAGTCCGGCCTTATTCATCGTCTGGAACTCAGTACCGCCTGCTCCCCTCTATAAAAGCATATGGCCTACCACCTGCCCTCTTAACTCATTGAAGGCACCAAAGATTCCTGTGTGTCCTGTGGGCATCTATTACCTCGGGCCAATTGACTTCTCTAGTCTTGGCCGCCTCCAGGCTCTGTCTCCGAATCTCTAACAGTCAAGTGTTGCTGTACGCTTCTTTTTTTTCCCCTAGTTTGAGTGAAAGTTTATGAGGCAAGTTCTTTTCTTTTCAACAATTCATACATATTTTGTTTTATGGCGTTAATTCCAATACCCACAGTGCAACCAGCCACACTTTTCCCACTTCTCCCTATAATTTTCATTTCCATTAATCCTCCTATCCTGCCCCTTACTGCCTTCAGAGTTTGGGGTTTTTTAAACTTGGTTTGCATACAATAATTCCTATACATTGTGCGTTATTCCTCAGAGTTTAAATGCTGCTCTTTTGACCATTTGTGGTAGGTTATTCTGAGGGATGAGTGCCTTCCTGGTGTTATTTATCAACTTACAGGCCTGTCTGTTGTTTGGCTAAAAATTGAGCCACAGGGGTGACTTTTGATCCAGGTTCAAAGCGTGCTTAAGGGCTGTAGTCTCGGGGACGTCACCAATCTTCCTTAGACCAGGAAGCCTGGCCTTTTATATGTTTCTGTGTTCTGTGCCTTAGTTCCCTCACTCTCTCCAGGCTCGTCTTCTGTGAATTCCTTTTAGGATGGTCAGCAATGATAGGTACCATGTAGTTCTTCGGTCTCGGGGTTTTAGAAGTTGGACTAATTATTTCAATACCTCTTTTCTTCCTTGTTCAGGAAAGGGAGAGACCAGTATTCTTGCACCTTTTTTTAAATTTTATTATTTTTTGTGCATTGTACCTTCAAATCAGATCTGACTGGTACAGGAGGAGATTGTCCCTCCTCCAGCAGAGCATCTGGTGGATTCGAACCAGGCACATCTGGGGCACCTTAACTTTTTAAGACCCCAGGTTTAAAATTACTCATTAGAGTAGACTTACAGATAGTTGACTTTGTGGAGCGTGTTATGCCAGTTGATCTTGACTATCTCCCAAGATTATGGTCCCACGGCCTCCAAACCAGTAACTCCTTCCCTCTGAATATGTGATTATTATTAAGAAGTTTGTATACCTTTGTCACCTGTTGGCTTTGCTGTGTCCTGTTTGAGCACAGCAGAGAAATTAACTACTTAGAATGCCCTGTTTGCCTTGATTTTCCCATGAATTTTTTATCCAGTTCATCCATTATTCTTTTTTGCTAGTTGCCCACTATCCCCCCTACCCCCACTGTTCTTAAAACCTCACAACTCTTTTTCCCAAACTTGGCTAATGATGTATTCTTTCTACTTTTTTCACAGAGGACTGGTTTTCAAGTTTGGTCGCACTGAAGACTTATGGCAGTGAAGACATTCCACAGCACAGCAGCCCTGCCTGGGTTTTTTACTGCTCACTCCCAGTCTTTTGTAATGCCATTTTCTAAACGTATTTCTGAGTGTAGTCTTGGCTTAAAATTATGTAATACTAAAATCATGAGCTCTTCCAATTTCAACAACAAAAATATTGTGGTTTGTACTTGATTAACTTATAAAATGTTACAGGAAACAATTTCACGTAATTTTTAATGACGTCTTCTCATGGTATAATTTGTAAAAATAAAAAGGAACTACAAAAGAAATCATGGATACATCTGTATGAGTACTTGGCATGTCTGAGGTCCAAAATTGCACTTAATGGGCTTTGAAAATTTAATCTATTTATTTAAATGTGGCATTATATCAGTGTTAAATGTACACATTTTCTTGTTTTTAGAAACTATTCAGTGGTTAGAATTCTGTTTTGGCTTATAGAGTTTTACCAAATATTATATAAATACTGCCATGTAGGTAACTATCAAGGGGCTTTTCAAGTGGTGGAATAAATATGTCAGAAGAGAGAAGCCCTGGATCTAGCTACCAGGCTTGTCATGTCCCTCTGTGATGGTTTCTTCCAGTATGTTGCTAATTCTGAGGGTTTAGGGAATGTAACTCAGCCAGGACACTTGGTCCTGATAAGATACTGATAGAGTCATCATACTAATGGTGAATTTTTCATATTCACCTTAAGGGAAGAGAAAAGGAGAGGGACTTGCTCTAGTCCTTTACTCAGGTGACTATTTGGAGGGGTAGGATGGTGATCAGATAAGAAAACTGGATTCCGTATTTTCATTTTATCTCTGTTTAAAAGTCTAAACCTCTAAACTCATGCTAGATCTGCCCAATAATAGTTCCAAACATTATTGGTCCTTCTCATGGGCTTTTCCTGAAGAGGAGTATTCTTATTCCCTCGGGGTTTCCACGTTAGCAAAATTTTTTTTATGAACTCACTAACTGTGGGATAAATGTTCTTCAGAACTAAAGCTTGAAAGGTCTCATAAAATTAACTACAATTAGCTCTTCATTAAACATAAAAGATCTCTTACATGGTTTAATTTTATGACCTTTCCCTCCATGCCTACCATTGTTATCTGCTAATGTCTGTCAGTTTTGAGTAATGCCTGATTCTCAAGACACTATTCTAAGAAATTACTATATTGCTATTATCACACAGCAAGGCATGGCGAATTTTCACATGAATGTGAGAATTAGGGAAAATATCTGAGGTTCAGAGATGAAAATCTTTTTAACAGATGAAAGAATCCAGACTATGAAATCTAATTTCATAAAGGTCACAGAATTAGCTTTTCAGTACTAAGGCAGTTTATGGTGTCTCCTGCTCTACAAGTGACCATATCTTAAAATGCAATTCATAATGTGCTCAGGGAAGGTGAACTACCTTATAAAACTTCTGGAATGAAAACATAATGTCTGCAAGGACTAAATATAAGTGAGTTCTCAATTTATCCCAATTTTGTATTATCTGTTCTGTTAATGTAGACAGATGTTAACTGGGCATGAGAAAGAATCTAAAGAATTATAAATAAAGTTCAGTTGAAACCTTAATTATATGTCTGCACACAAAATATAGCATCATCTTTTTTTTTAAATTTTTTTTTAGCATCATCTTAAAGGAAATTGAACATTTATTTAAACTATTATTAAATGACCACTTAAACAAGTTTTTAGCCTTTTATTTTATCTATGACCTTGGTTCATTGAAAATAATGAGATGAAATAAATGTCACACAAAAAAGGTAGAAAACATCAGAAGAAAGTTGTTTTTTTTGGCAGGACTTCTTTTCCTTGCGTACTTAATATCCAACAGCCAAATGAGGAAACTGTAGAACCAAAACAAACATTTATTATAGATGAGCATTTATACTCTTAAAATTTATATACATATTATTCTGGCTTGATGTTTTGAAATTTAAGATGGCCTAAATGTCATGTCATCAGAATTCTTTCATAAAATCCTATAAAGGATTTTGAGAGACCTTAAGTTATATAAAGATATGCATGAATCATTGGTAAAAGATTATCTAATTGCTGTTTGAAGCTTCCAGTAATAGGGAACTTACTGCCATATAAAGTGACTTTTCCATTTTACAGATATCAAACTGTTCAGAATGTATACCATCTTGTCAGAACCTTTGGAGAAACATAGAAAACATGTTTTTCCTCTTTCAAGTATTTGAAGAGAGTTTTTTTGTGGTATAAAAAGAGCATGGGTCATGTGGGGATGGCCATGTGTGACCTTTACTTACTCGCAAAGGGGAACTGTCTCTGTCAACAACATCAGTAATACAAAACCAATTCCCGTGAGGCCAAACATGTCCTCCACGCTCCCATACCTCTTTCTACTCATCTCAACGTCAGGCTTACTGCTTTGCCTGGTCCAAAATATGGTGCAGTAGCTCACAGAACACACAGAACCATGTTGGGAAAGTCAACAGCTTAGCAGAATACAGTCGGGACAGCTTCTGAAGTAAGCTTACAGGAACATCAGCCTTGAGCCTCATGGCTTTAAACCAGTGTTCTAAAATTCTCTGGCAAGATTTTAAGAACTTTGTGTCTGTAAAATACCAAGAGGAACCCAATACATTTTGCTGTGGTTTCCAGCTAAACACAGTGGTGTTTATGAGGGGTTTTTTGCCCCTTTTAGAAAAATTATTATTAATTTTTCAGTTTGCTTGGCTCCA
>NW_006399778.1:4805966-4807416 GCF_000299155.1 Elephantulus edwardii | reverse complement strand
TCCTTCCTTCCTTCCTTCCTTCCTTCCTTCCTTCCTTCTTCCTTCATCCCTCCCTCCTTCTCTCTCTCTCTCTCTTATACAGAGACTTTCATATACAGAGATTTTGGATTTCCATTCATTCATTGTTGCACTTTTCTCCCCATCTACCCCACCCCCACCCTCAGTTTGCTCTTCTCCTTGAAAAACAAAAGAAAAGCTCCTTCATTGGTATACAAGCCAATCCTTTCTTTGAATCCAACACAACGGCACATTCAATCCCATGCACAACCTCTTCCTGGAATTCTAGCAGCTACTGCCACATGACTCAGCACTTGATAGGTGAGGCTGTGCACATGCAAGGATCCAGTCCTCTTCACTCTGTCATCCTACCCCCACTTTGTCTGCACTCGACGCAGTGACCAGCTCAGGGGCTTTTCCCACAAGAGACGCACAGTAAAAAGTCCTCACTTGATTTCAGAAAGGTTCATAATTGTACAATTTGTTTTGAAAAGTGAATGACAATGGGTCATTGTGTTTTGAAAAACATGAAAGCTAGTGGTTGATTAAACAGAAATGAGTTGAAAGAAATAATCTATCTTTTCCCACAAGGGCACAAGACACATGTAGAAGAAATGTAAAAGCAATTTATATAAATTAGTACCAGTTTAGGATCCGTGGAAACTACAAGGAGATTGGGATTAGTGTGTATCCAACTCCTTGAAACCTAGAACTAGATTTTGTTTAGATTTGTCTCTCCAGGGCACATTTGAATATATATATATATATATATAATCAGTCAGTGGGTGAACAAAATAATTTTTTAATTGAGATTTTAATGAAAGTTTATAAAGAACTTGGGTTTCCAATCATTCATTGTTGCATGTTTCCCCGGGCCCCCTCCCAACTAGATTGCTTTTTTCTTTGGGAAAAAAGTTCTTTGATTATTATACAGTTGTCCCCTCCCAGACCACTTTACTATGCAGCTCTTATTCTGGACTCTTGTCATGCCAATAATACCTAATCATAATTCCTTTTATACAGTTCTCTCCCTTGTCTGTTTCAATGCCATGTTGATTATTTACCCCCTCTTTTCTTAGTTTCCCCCCAGGTCCCCATGTCAGTCCTATTTTATAACAGTGGCATTATAGCATATTTGTCTTTTTGTGACTGAGATTAATTATTTCACTCAGCATAATGTCTTCCAGGGTCACCATTTTGTATAATATTTTATGAGTTCCTTGTTTTTCAGTGCTGCATAGTATTCAGTTGTGTGACTATACCACAGCTTCTCTATCCATTCATTTGTTGATGGGAACTTGGGTTGCTTCCAACTCTTTGCTACCAAGCCACAATAAACATGGGTGTGCTTATATATACTTTGGTTTCTTTAGGGTATATTCCCAGTAGTGGAATTGCTGGGTCAAAAGGTATTTCTATTTGCAACTTTTTGAGACAGCGCCATACAGCCTTC
>NW_006399778.1:4803709-4805456 GCF_000299155.1 Elephantulus edwardii | reverse complement strand
GACGGCGCAAGAGGGGAAGACCCTCTATGAGATGGATTAATTCAGTGACTGGGGTAATCGGGATGGGTGTGTCAGAGGCAGTGTGATTGGCACAGGATAGAGCAGGGTTTAGGGTTGTTGTACATAGGGTCGCTATGAGTCGCAAACGACTCGACGGCACATAACAACAACAACAACAGATATAAGTCAAGTCCCTTCTCTGGTATGTCATTACCAAATATTCCCAGTCTGTGGCTTCCCTTTTTACCCTGTTGAAGAAGTTTTTAGATGTGCATAGGGATTTTATTCTTAGACGATCCCATTCATCTACTTTATCCTATCCTGGTTGTAGGTGAATAAATTCAGTATAATAGAATATCCAAGGATAAGATGGGTTCCCTCCAGGAGGAGTGGGGGCACCATTCCAGGAAGGGCCACGCATAGTCCAGACAAGCAATGAAGGAATCATTGAGCTCACTTTTACATCATATCCCACCCTGGTGGTATGAAATGCATAAGGAGACTCAACGAAAGTTTCAGGTGTCTTTTTAGATACTTAAAACTCACTGTCATCAAATTGATTCCAACGCTCCATTGATGGTGATGCTCCATCAAGTTTTCAAAGCTGTAATTCTTGAAAGGAGACTTATTTCTACAGAGCAGCTGGTGGATTTGAACCACAGGAGCTGAACAGCCTTTCTGTGCAAACGCTGCAGGCAGTGCCACTAGAGCTTACATTAAAAGAATTATCACCTCTAGAGTTAATCCATTTTGCAACTTTTAATTTTTGCCTCTTTGATGGAATTTTTACTTTTCTCATGCAAGTGGTGATGTATTGCTGAGTAAATGGTTCCACTCAGCTGCCAGAAAAGAAATCAAAAGATGGGGATGGAGGGGAAGAACTATTCTCCAAAAGCTGCCAAAACACACACACACTCACTCTCTCTCTCTCTCTCTCACACACACACACACCCCTGCTATGACTTCAGATCAATCCAAATTCCTTCTGTTCCGTTTACTACCTCTGTAATTTTGGACAAGTTACTTAATCTCTATAGGCCTCAATTTGCTCATCTATAAGATGAAGATACTTATCTTTATGCAGGGTTGTTAGGAGGATAAAAATCAGATAATACTGAAAAGTGTCCAGCACAAAATCAGAAAAAGCAGACTCACAATACATGGCTATTATCATGTTTACCTATATTGTTATGTGTCATCAAGTCAGAACTGACTCATAGCTAAATCGCGTGGGAGGAGGTTTCCTATCTTTCTCCCAAGAAGCAACTGGTGGATTCAAACCCTGGGACTTTGAATTGGTAGCATGGTTTCTTCTCACCCCTAGGTCACATATTCCTTGTCATTGGCTAAGTCCATGTGGTGCATTTTACAGAGCATGTTGCAGCCATTATGACCTCATGATCTTCAAAGGAACTCAGTAAGGTAGAACGATGACTAATCTACCAGTAAGAGAACTCAAGAGATCTGCCTAAATGACACACTGCAGCTAGGGAACTGGGCTCCACATCTTCTCATCCCCAGTTCACACATGCTCCACTTCACTTGTTCCTGTAGTGCTGCCTCTTCAGATGTCCCTTCTTTCTCAGCAGAGATGGACTGCACATCCCAATTGTGAACTGCATATTTGTCCTGTTTGTAGTTTCCCAGGTTTATTTCCCATTCCAAAGAAAGGTGACCCAACTGAGTGTGGAAACTACAGAACAGTGTCATTGATTTCACATGCAAGCAAGATTCTACTGAAGATCAT